>NC_056739.1:1423498629-1423656195 GCF_019279795.1 Protopterus annectens | reverse complement strand
AGATGTTGGAGATGCACCCTATGCATCACACACTACCTGGCAGCAGATGGAATGGTAGCCCTTCCTACTGCAGTACTGTTCCCCTTGTGTTCCAGGAGGGGCTTTAATTGCAAGATGGGTGCAATCTATTGCACTGAGTTTTTCAGGGAAATATGCCAGCTCATAAAATGCACCCATACTCCTGATTTGGCCCTGAACTGACACTGGGAAATAGATATACTGATCCATACGTTCCAAGAGAATATCCAGGAACTGCTGCAGTATCCTCAAGGTGGAAACCTATGAGATCCCCAGCATGACCCCAAGTCTGTCTCTGGAATGTCCTTGTAACAAGCATACTTTTGTGTCCACCAGAATAGGAAGTCCATGCATTCCTACAGTGCCCATATGGGGTCAAATATGCCAAGACCCTTATAATATTCCTGGTTTGAACCTATCAAGGATTTCTTGATTATCAGTTATAATGAATAACCCTTTATTTATATGTTTGTCTTCTTGGTGGGTGAGCATCACTAGACACAAGAGGTTTTGGCCTACCCAAGACAAACAACTCAGACTTAGAAACAGCAAAGCTCACTGCAACTGATAGCATTTTTTACCAGCTGCGACTCTGATAAATTTGGCAATGCTTTTCTTTATATAGCACATCTGTGACCAGCGTGGTGAAGTGGGACAAATTTACCATGAATTGCAAATGGTATAAAACATACTTCATTAGCATACAAAGATTTACAACACTGCACATTTTCATCTTATTATTTGCATGCTTGCATAAGCACATTTGAGGTCATTGTGCATTCATGAAAAATGACCTCTGTTAATTGCAACTCAGCTGTGTTCATTCATGCATGCCCCTGAAAGCCTAATTACAGTTACATAAATGACTATGAATACTGGCCTAGGAGTAATGTGTAGGCAGTTTTGGGGAATCATTGATACAATTCATAATTGATAGATATAGATAGTAATAGCCAGATTTGGGGATAGGATTTCAATTGTAATGTCAGCACTGGTACTAGAAGAAAAAAAGGAGGCAGGAAAGAGTAAGCTGTTCAGCCTTACAATGAAATTTCCAATCAGAATGGCTTTTATATTTTGGAATGATGTGCAAACACTTATCTCAAATGTAATTTATCAGCCAGGACTGATTGCCATATAAATAAACATAGCACAACATGTTGAAACTGTATTCTCATTTCATTTAGTATTATGTGGTTTCTTGTATGAAAAAATATATTGGCACAATAAAAGGGTCTGGTATTTTTAGGATGAAGAGAACAGTATTGGATCTTATTTAGATTTGACAGAGTCTAGAAAGATTGCTTAAGCACACAATGTTTCTACAAGAACTGAATGTAATGGTGGTTGCTTTGTACACTAGATTGCTAAGTGCTAAATGAATATTAGTGGAGGACAGGGGTAACAGAAGTCCACAGAATGTGAAAGATCATTAAGAGACCAGGTTAGGTGCACTGGTAGTATGAAAACATATGATGGCATTAGACTTTTGGCAAAGAAAAAGTATGAAAAACATTAAAAGTTAAGGAAATGAATATGAAACAGGTTTTAAGTTGCAAGGGTGAAAAGAAGAAGTTGTTGCTCTCTATTCCAAAGCTATGTGACATGTGATAATAGATGGAAATGGATGGTAAAGGGAAGGGAATAATGCAAAACTGCAATGCTTGCAGAATCTTTTCAATAGAAAGTCCAGAAGTGTACAACAGGTGCTGACATCTTTAACTGATTAACAGAGCAGCTTACACAGGAGGATAACACATACAGATAAAAATATCTGCAACTCTGAATTGTTGATGGTGTTAAAGGAAATTAATATTTACAGTGCCTCTGCATAAAATGGCATTGGATAAACATATTAGAAAAGTTTAAAGGATTGGCAGATAAAGCTTTTATGCAAAATATTGACATAATTGTAATATAGGTGGTTGAAAATTCCTTCATGATTATGTGAAAATTAGTGTCTGGTGTCTTCAAAGCAAGGACAGACTACAGAAAGCAGCTGAAGAGGTGGGGTTAGCTAAAATGGGTTGTGACTATATTATTGTAGGTCAATGACCATTCACCTGTGACAAAACAACAGCTAGGGTTGCTCACTTTCATTCATAGGCTGCTTCAATACCCAATCATTCTAGCCACTTTATTGATTAGATACAGTACACCTCAGATGTTCAACTGCAATCAACAGGGATGTGCTTATGTGAAATAAAGCCCTTGACACAGGACTCTGTGATATCCCCAATTACACTGGTCTATATTATGTGATTGAAGAATCTCTTCTTCGAACACATAATCAACACATATACAGTGAACGCTGTAAACCGTGAACGGCCACGTCCTCAAATTTTTTCCTCGGGAAAAAATTCAATGGGCCATTATCGAGAATCACCCTTTTCTTCAATGTAGAGCAATCTCAGAGTTGGTATATTTAGTTAGGGGTGTGTGGGGGGTAAAGCCCCCCACTTGATTAATGTTTTAAAGTTTTTTTTTTATTTTACAGCCATGTGAATTTTTTTCCCGAGGAAAAAGTTTGAGGAAGTGGCCTTTCGCAGTTTACAGCTTTCCCTGTATATGTGTCGATTATCTGTTCAAAAAAGTGATTCTTTGATCACATAATATAGACCCCAGTTACACAATGGTTCCCTCATATATCCCCAGTTCCTACTGCCCCTTACTGGCTTCAGATAATCCAACTCATCTGTATTACTTTTCAGATTTTTCCTCCATTCTTTCAGCTTTTTCCTCCAATCTTAAAGTGCACTTTAAATGAAAAACACTGGAGTGTAGTAACTCTGGATGAAATAAATAAGAGTGGCCCCCGGCAGTCATGAGTTTCAAGATTCTATGAGGTGCCTTTTAGAACTTTATTTAATCTTTTGAGCCAGTGATGGCCTGAACAACAGTAGTACAGTTAGCGTGAAGCAAAAGGGCTAGCCAGCCAAGGACACAGTGTATTAGGGGGCATGATCAACAGCATTTTTTTTTTTTTAATGTTTATGTTTTTACTTGTCTCACATTGATAGAATGAGGGTACTAGATCTGGTAGCAGCACCTGGTGACACAAGAGCCAGCTATGACTCTGCCTAACAAAAGGAAGCAATCTGTAAAGAAAGAATGAAATCCAGTGTTATTTTTTTAACAGAGGAAATAAATTGTGCCCAAGATTTGATGTTCAAAGCTGACAAAATAGCAGTTCTCAGTAAACTAAGAAAGCAAATGCTTGCACTGATGTATAAATAATATTTGGGAATATATTTTACTCTCAAAAAGAACAGCCACCTCCTATGTACCCCTCTGGTATTAGACTGGAATAAAAAGTGAGATAAGAAGCCAAAGGCATACTTTTTAAGTTGCTGTTGCTGTTGTGGTTATACATATACACAACTTGCCTCTACATACCTAACACTAAAAGGCAGCCAACTTCTGTGTACCTCTCTAATGTTAGACTGGTATGAAAATGAAACTACCATTATTCGGAGTGCAATATTTTAAATTGTCGCAGTAGATGTATATACTCAATATGTCTCCTTGCTCCTACCCAGAAAAGATAGAAACCTTATGCATAACTGATATTTTATTTTGAGAAAAGTTAAAAAAATAATGATTACTGGAGTATTCCAGCTTATTGATTCTAGATAGTGCCCTGTCCCCAAACAATCTATTGTGACCTGCTATGCATATCTCCAAAGTTAGATTATGAGAAAAGTTAAAGAAATAATGACAACACTGTCACCTGACAACACAAGTTATAGTAACCATCTGTACACACCATGATGCCCCCCCCACACACACACACACACAGTTAGCTTGAGCCATAAAACACTTACACAGAAAAGGATCTGGGGGAAATTAAGCCACCTTGATAAAACCAATACAGACAGGTAAGTCAGGCAAACTCCACACAGAAGGGATCACAGTCAAAAACCTACAGAACTAAGTTATGTATGACAGTAATACCACTTATGTTTCCACCGTGCAAAAACATTAGTTTTTGTCACACACATCCTTTCCAGACTGACACAAAGAGACACTTATTCTGAGTAAAGCTGATGCTGGATGGTAATAGAAAGAGAAAGGAAATATGGTCATCTTTCTGCTTTAAGATACATTATAACACACACACAAATGTGCACACATACACACACACATGCATGCGCATGCACACACGCGTACACACGCACACACACACACACACACACACACACACACACACACACACACACACACACACACACACACACACACATAAAACCATCAAAAATGCAATTACTAGATTCACTAATGCACTATACAGTATATGTATATATATATATATATATATATATATATATATATATATATATATATCTGGGATCTGGACACATGCTTGACTAGCACATGTCCGAATCACAAAACATCGAACACACATACACAAAAGTGCTAAACATCGACAAGCGCTTCCATGTATGTGTGCCTGTTTCGTAGATTGGACTACAGTGCAGGTAAGGGAAAATTCTGTTTTCCCCACTGTAGTGCACTCTTGCAGTGAGAATAATAAAGTAGGGGGTGGGGGGTGCAGGCAAAGCCCCTGCAAAAACTTAGATTTTTTTTTTTGAACTACACATACACGGAAGCGCTTTTCGATGTTAAGCGCTTTCGTGTATGTGTGTTCAATGTTTTGTGATTTGGACATATGCTAGTCGAGCATGTGTCCTAGACCCAGATATACATACATATATATATATATATATATATATATATATATATATATATATATATATATATATATATATATATATATATAAGCTCAGAAAGGAAGAAATCATTAGTATACAAATAGTTAATACATGTACATGAAATCACTGAATGTGAAAATCCTGTTTTGGTTGCACCACTAGTTTTCACTGAGAAAGAAATCATGACTTAAAACATACATCTGGAGCTGAAACCAGTGAACAATTCAATTAGTCCTTCTTGAAGACTTTGTTGTAAACATCTATGTAAATTCTTCAGTCTCCCTTGTATACTTTAGGAAATTAGAAAAATAAGGATTCTTTACTCTTTAATCTAGAGTCAGCTAAATGTCTTTATCTACTCTAAGTTACATTTCCTTTGAGTGTGTTTTAATATATGCAACTGATTATTTTGCATTTCTATGCTCTTCCTTGATCTCTTCATATTTAATTCCTCTCAGTCCAGTATTAACTTTTTTATTGTTTAAGTAAAGATTTGTTATTATTTATTCACTTCTAAGAGCTAGTAGCTTGAAATGTACTGATGTATTATTATTTATTACTTATTGTACGAGAAGAGGGTATTGAGCTCTTTAGGTTATCAAGCTGTGGCATCCATTTCCATAGCCAGTTCACTGGAGCACATTATTTTGTTTTTATTGTTTTCATAAGTGATACAAGGATCATTTAAGAGTGGCATAGTGGCCAGCAAGTCTCTAGCCAAATAGTTTCTGGTTGTTGCAGTACTGTCTTAACTATATGAAACCTGTGGGGAACTGGAACATTTGGAAGGCCTCCCCTGAGTAATTGTGTGTGTGTGTGTGTGTGTGTGTGTGTGTGTGTGTGTGTGTGTGTGTGTGTGTGTGTGTGTGTGTGTATGTGTGTGTTAAATATAATAACATGTTTGAAAGTCAGTTTTCAATGGATTAGGGGCACTGGAAGACACTGTGGTTCACTCAGGTAGTTATAAGAAAAGGGCCTGGGATGCTAGGCCCAAGACTCAGCTCTGCACATGGTTAGTATATATTCCAGGTTCAGATGTTGGAAGCCAATATCCAGGACAGCAGTGTATATTATGTCTATGCTCTTGGACTCATGTTGCATTTGCAAAACTATTTACTGAATTTGATTGGTATGCACTTTTAATTTTTTACTTTAGCCTGCTTGATACCAGTTAAGTGATTTCAGACACATACCGCTGGTAGCCATCAAAACATTTTGGGTAATGAAGTCAACCAGTCATATTCACACCCCATCAGTGGCAAATAGTCTAATTAGGTGGCAGTGAGTTACCCTTCACAAATGCAACAAACACGTAATACTCTACACCCAACAATGTTTAAACTTAGTTTCATATCTGTGCTTCTAACAAATATACCAATATGTGCATTTATTGCAAACATTAAGTAGTAGAAACCAAATCAAGCAAATTTTCTATGAAAACAGTCACTGAACAAAATAAGAATGGTTGTTTTTACTTTACTAGAAAGCAGTAAGGAATACATTAGGGCTTATAAGCCATATATTGCAGTTTCTTTTGTTTATTTTCCAGCAAGGTAACACGTCTGTTCTACAGATTCATAGATTCATAGCATGTTACTAGGCTAACAACCCAGAGGCCTTTGTAAGCCTAGCCAAGTTTTCCCAAAAGAATAATGATGTCCTGCATCCAAATAGGATATTGAGGGCTAGGAATGTATAAGCTTCCTCTGTACATAAGGGACATGCTTACCAGGCCCAGTGTAAATTTCCTATTCCCCATCCACTTGTCTAGGTTGTGCTGAAAATTGGTAATAGACAAACTCAGCTTCATATGGCTGAGAAGCCTGTTCCATAGGAGGGGTAGTCTCTGGACCACTCTAGCATGTTCTGTTTAAGCCACAGAGAAAATTCAGGTCCCTAGTCCTTGCATTTCTGGTACTATTTGATTTAAAAATATGTAGGAGATTCATAAGTGTGGAGAGTTGTGGATGCCTTGTAAGCCAGGTACAGATCACACCTCAGCAATCTATAGGAAACTGAGGAGAGGGAAAGGCATAAAACAGGTTTGTTATACCTTGTATTCTTTTTGTAAGAAGTCTTTGATGTCACACTAGTTGCTGCATATTCCTTGTCAAGTACATACTAAAGGAAGCATTGCACTCTATGACTGGTCTAATAAAAGCAGAGTAGAGTGGGATAATAACTTATTTGGACCTAGATGCTAGGCCCTTACTTATAAATTGTGCAACATAAAAGGATTTCCTCACCACTGTGGCCACATAATAGTCAAAGGTAAGGCTACTGTCTATGTGCTTACCCAGATTCCTGCTCACTGGGTCAACTCTTAGGGGTGTATTATCAACATGTTAATTATCTGGGATGGTTGATCTCCCAAAGGGTACAATTATGCATTTCTTAGTATTGAGTGTAAGACCATGGCTTTGGCACCATTTGTTAGTTAGAGATAGACCTTTTTGTAGAATGCTAGTGTCTGCAGGGCAGTTGATGAAACCCACAGCTTGTAATAGTCTGTGAATTTAGTCTGTCATAAACCTTCAGCATGCACTTCAAAAAGGAGCGGGCCCAGTTTCAAGCCCTGAGGGATGCTGCTAGTGACTGGTATTTTGGTGGCAGTGGCCTCACCAGTTTTGACCTCCTGGGTCCAATCTATGAGCCAGTTGGCTATCCAGTGGGTGATAAAATAGTTTATACCTTTTTTGTCTTGCATCTTTTTTGGCATTACTGTTTCACCTTTAGCCTAGTTTATCTGGTTGATACTATGTGAGCCTTGGATTACCTGGATGACACTACGTGAGCCTTGTTTATGTTCTGAGTTATGCCTATATTAGTGACCTTGTCTATAATGCCTGAGTGGGGTATTGTATCAAAAGCCTTGGCCAGATTGAGGTAAGTTGTGTGCACACTCTTACCTTCATACAATGATTTGATGACCATCTCAAAAACGTCCACCAGATTTAATAGGAATGACCTTCCTTTAAAAAAGCTAAACTGTGATGGAACCAGTGTTTGCAGGTTACCTATGCCCTTATTTATCATGTCCATGATGATTCTTTCCATGGCCTTCATATGACGCTGGGAAGACTTTTGGGCCTGTAGTTATCCAGATCAGTGGTTGGACCTTCACTGTGCTGGGGAACTACTATAGCCATTTTCCATTCCTTGGGCACTAAACCTGACTTAAGGCTCTCAAGTGGACCAGACAGGTCCTGTTTCATGATAGTTATTAAACATCCTGTGGTGTTATCAGGGCCTATCGATGCAGTGTTTTTGGCCTTGGAATTGAAATACATTAATTACCAGTTCTCTAGTAATAGTTGGGGGATTGTATTATGTGGTATTTCCTTTGGTCTATCAGAGAGGGATTTGGGTGAGAAATTTGAGCTGAACCTGTCAGCTAAAAGGTTGAAAGTGGGTGATGCCATTTACAATAAATTCACTGCACTGCTATGTATTTCCTATGAGGTTACAGACATAGGTGTAGAAAGCTTTGTGGTTGTCCTTTGCCTGAGAAGCTATCTTCAAATTTATCCTTTGAAGCATTAATCAACCCTTTTAGCTACCTGTTTAGATTGGTCAGGGCCTGGGGGCTTTTAGTATGTATAGCTTTGTTCCTTCTATGCATGGCCAAGGTTTTTTTTCTTTTGTTGTATAACTGACCGATGTTGTGATTCTACCAAGGTGGCTTTTTCTTTGAGTTTGTCTACTGATTTTGATTTAAATCCCTGTGCCTGCTAACACTGTAGCTACTGCCAGTTACACATCTGCTTGGTGTGGCCATCATTCATGGACTTATTCCTACTGTTTTTTTTTTTGTTTGTTTGTTTTTTTTTTTAACTTTTACAAACAACCCTGTACTCCAGTGGCTAATGTGAAGGTTTTACTATTCCCTTCCTCTATGAATGTGTATGTCCACAGCCATGCCTCTTAAAATCTGCCATGTGAGGTCATCTTGGCAGCAACAAGCATGTCCCTACCAGTAATGGTGTTTGCCATATACCTCTGTCACCAGCAGGTGTCAGCAGTGCAGCAGGCCAGAGCTACGTGCCCACCTCATGGGACTGGAAGCTAACTCTCATCCTTCCCCTCAGAGGTCTGCCACTACCAGAGACACTAGTCAAACTCAGGTCATCTGGAGATTTAGATTTCTTTAGCAACAGAAATTATTGTGATCATTTTTTGCATTTGCTCTTACACCATTAACGGTAAAAGTAACATGCTTTGTGGCCATGATTCTCCACATTTTTAACTATATGTCAAGTGAACCAGCCCCATAATGTAGTTGGCTGGAGCCCTGAGTGCACTATATACAATTTAAATTTGATTAGCAGTTCATGTACTAGAGGAGTCAGTTGGGGAGGGAGATAGATAACAAGGCTTTGTCTGCATGCCTTTGCCTTGAGAAGATGCAAGGGACACGGGTTTCTGAGTGCCTGTACTATCAATGAATCGATGGTGGAGACTGAATACAGAATAGCAGAAAGCTGCATAAAATAGTAAGCAAGATTGTTTGAGTGAACATGTCACCCATATGAACAAGTGAAATCCTCATACCACGTCCATTGCATGCTGTCCCATTGTGTGCTGCCAAGGAATTTGCAAGGGAGGTTACGGTAGAGGCAATGAAGTCCTGCAATGGCTCTCTGCATGATAGACATGCCATAATCATTGCTCCTGCCCATAAGATAGAATTGAAATACACAGCTATGAGACTGATCAATACAATTCTAGAAGCCTAATGTGATCACATAAGCTTCATTTCTCTTCTGACCTTGAACCTTGTAGTAGGCCTTTGTGTATTATTTTTGTTTTACAGCTTGACAAAACAGCTGTAAGAAAAAGGCAATGAAGATTAAAAAGTCAAAGAAACTGTATGCAGAATAACATTTTTTCTTAAGCCATACTGAATTTACTTATTAATTCTACAAGCAATACATATCATGAAGGATACAAACAACTTCCTAACAAAGAGAGTCTAATTCCCAGTTAGGGGTCGCAACAGTGGAACTCTGGTCTGCTAATGATTGGTAGTTGATTTTTACATGCCGAGTTTCCAGCTCTGACGCACAACCTTCAACAAAGGTATGCCCATTCACGCATGTCTCCACGCAGAAGACGCTCTAGCTGAGAATCAAACCAGACAGCGTCTTACTGAGAGGCGACAACGCTACCGCAGCAAAACCACCTCTGATCCAAGAAGTTATATTCTGAAGCATTAATAAACCAGTTAAGTGAGTCAGGTACAGAAACACTGCATATAAAGAAATTCCATTTCCATCGGATTAGTTTATTAGAATCATGATATTCTGGGTGAAAGAAAGAAGTAATTTTTTGTAACATATATATCTTTTTTAGAACCAAGAATAGTTTTTCAAGTCCCTACAGTATGAGGAAGATTAGATATTGGGGAGATTCAATAAAGCCTATACAGTAATTTTTGACAGAGTGTGTGTGTCATGGCGCAATGCACACATGGCTGTGAATAGTTTTATATTTAGTAAATCCACGTAGCAGTGTGCACTCATGTGACATGCAAATTACAGCATAAGTAGCTGAACTGTATGCTAATGAAGCAAATCAACATGGTGGAGCAATTCAACAAGCTTTAAAGCAACTGTGTAGACTCAGTGCTTGTGTTGTCCATGTAGTCAAAAGTTTTCCGAACATAACCATGGAAAGGAGTCTCCAGGGAAACAAGACCAAGTAAATGTCCATAGATTTGTACAGAACTGACAGTAACATGTAGCCCCTGCCCAAATACACACACACACACACACACACACACACACACACACACACACACACACACACACACACACACACACACACACACACATTCTGACATTATCAGACATGGTGGATGCTAGAAAATTACATTAACAATAGCAACAAGTCCTTTTTAAGTGCTATGATATAAATTCAGCTTTCCTCCCCTGTCCCCAAATGAAGAATGTACTTGTAACTAACATAGACAGCTAAAAGTGTAAACCCAATGAAACATATTATTCATACTGTCAGGTAGCATATGCAGTATGTATCTCACAGAATACAATGAAATTGTATCAAAACCTGCATTCCACTGTGCAGATATATACAAAAGTAATACACTCCCTTGAGTGTACAACATTGGGCTCCCCTTCAGTTTCCCTGCATACACAGTTATCAACCATGTAGATTCAGGGTGGTCAGCACAGTGAAGATGCAAATGAGGTCAAAACTCATTAGAATTTCTGAATCCCAAAAAACTGTAACTGTGTAGGGATGTTCGCTTTGTGTAAGTACTTCCACAGTGTTCATGGTGAATGCATGGCAACAGTGAATGATGACATCAGGGTTTCTGTCAAGGTGCACTTACAGATGGGTACATGTAGGTCTGTGAAGTATAAAAGTGCATGTAAGCAGTGCACAATTCACAAGTTCTGTTTCATTCTCTTTATTGTTTGTTAAAATGTGTTGTCTCTGTCCTTTTTAAGTTAAAATTTCTTTTTAATTTTTGTCATTGTTTGCATGATGTAGCTCTTAGCTCAACCATGGGAATCGGAGGAATGAATGGCGGGTTTCTCCATTCTTGTCACATAACTATTCCTGTGGTATCATGTGTAGGAATAGGGCTAGAGTATAGAAGGTCCTTGGTTCTAGTATGGGGTCTGCAATATTTCCTTCACTTTTTGAGCTGAGTGTTTGCGCGATATCAAAGGAATGGAGAAAAACAATAACATCACCTGTGTTTACCCTATTTCAGTGTTGGTGTATACAGCAGTGCGTAGGTGTACATTGTGCACCAATGGAGTTGATATATTCAGTAAAGTAGCAGGTGTTTTTCATAGGTGCTAATTACAGCATAAGCAGGTGATTTTCAGTCAGGTGGAAGTATTCAACAAGCTATCATTCGTGTAGCCTGCATTCTGTTTTTTTCTGAATACTTCAATAACATGGGAGTAGAAAGAATAAAAATTTAGGCCTGAAATAAAATTGTGTCAACTGCTGCATTTGCAAGGTAACTCTTGAGCCTAGAATGTATTCTTTAATAATATTATGACATATCCTTGACTAAACTTCCCCCTGTGCTGGACTGACTTAAAGAAGCAAGAAAAGTGTAAAAAGTATGTGCTACCTGCTCCTCACCTCCTACAATTTTAGCTAATAATTTTACTAATTCCTGATAAGTGGTTTCAGTGCACACTCCCTGCCAGGACAACCAGCAGCCATAGTCTTGTACTCTGTATCCCCCTTTATTCACCCTTAGCCTAGCTTTGGACTCTCCCCCTCAGCTTCTATCCTTCCTTTCCTCTCTCAGTCTCATGGTCTCCCATCGAGGTATCACTAATGCTATTACAGGGCTTGACCAATAGATGGCAGCTCAAGACCACTATTAACCTGTTCATTTTCTTTTGCCATTAGAAATAAAGTCCTTCTCTCAGCTATTTTCCAGCTCCTTTACTCCAATCTATACATCCCTATTCTCTGTAAATCACTCCCAATCCTTCTCCCTTTCCACCACTAGTTAGCCCCTTAGCTCCTTGCATACCTTGCATTGGAACTTACCTTACCATTTCACTGATTGTTTCCCTCAATACCTAACTTCTTCTTTCCTTGTTGGCTCTACCCCCAATTCCCACCCACCCCACTACAACTACATTTATACTTACCTAACCACTCCCACTACCTCTACAACCCAATCCAAAATAACCCATCATCCCATCCCTGAACACACCCTAAAATTAAAGCTACACTCCAGTAAATCACCACCAAATACCTCCAATCCCAATAACCTACATAACCACCAACCATATCATAACTCTTAACCAATTACTTAACTTTCAAATCTTAATCACCAAAAAACTACCACCTAAACTAACTAGATGGCAGTCAAACCTCTACCTCTACACACTAAAATAGTAATTCTAATCACCTTAACTTCCCTAACGTATGTTACCCAACTTAATGCTAATCACTCCCCCATATCACCCCTGCCAGAATACAAAAACACTACTTCCCTGATATGTCCTTACCTTTACTTTCTAAACACTTCTATGCTCTTCCCCTATAGACTCCTAGCAAACATTAAATCTATCACTCCCAAATATAAAACCATCAACTCCATAAACCTCACTACCTGTATCTTACACCACAAACTTGCCAAACATCTCCTCCAACATCTCATCTCTATCCTTCTCTCTGGGGACATTCACCCAAATCCAGGCCCCCTCTACTACAAACAAACATGACCCACAAACCCACCCCCCAAACAAAAGGCAAGCTCCTCCACTTCTCAGCACTAAATGATCAGGCCCTATGTAACAAAATCTCAAACCTTCAAGCCTGGCTTCAACATAACCAGCCTGATATTCTCTCCATCTCAGAAACCTGACTTAAACCTCACATAAAAGATTCAGAACTAATACCACCCAACTACCACATCCTAAGGAATGACAGGGCACAAAAAAGGGGGCGGCGTAGCACTCCTCTACTCAGCTTCCCTCTTAGTTACCCCTTACAACAAACCCTTCCCCAAATTCGGCAAGGCAGATATAATACCAGCCCTACTCCACCTAAACAAACATAAATTAATATTTGTTCTCTCCCTGTATATTCCCCGTGATGATAATGTCTCATCCCTTGAAGACATTCTCTCCTGGGTCTCCTCCAACATAAATCAGGAAACCATAATGCTGGATGATGTGAACATAAACTGGGCCAAAGTACAATCCCCCACCAACTCTCTCAATATTAACCTATACAAATTTACACAAATAATTAACTCCACTACCAGGCCAGCTAAGAATTTCACTACTGGAAATATTATAGACTGGATTCTGGTATCCCATCCTCACTACATCTCAGACAGTGTCATTCTCCTAGACACACTAGCGGACTATTTCCCCACTTTTGCCCATCACCTCCCCTTCTCTACACAACTAACCCATTTTTACACCTTCACTCTCCGCCTAAAAAACTTCAACCCTGAAACCTTCACTAACACACTAAAAAACACCAAATGGAAGCCATGAAAGAACCTTCCTCTAGACAATGCTGTATCCTACTTTAACACAACTTTCACAAACCTACTCAACTCCTTCGCCCCACTAAAAACTAAATGTATAAAAAATAACCCTGTACCCTGGCTGAGTAAAAACACTTTAGCTACCATGCATCTTTGCAATAAAGCCTGGACACGATACCAAAAAAACAAAACCTATATCACCCTTACTGAATACAAAACATTACGAAACAAAGTCAAGAAACTTATAGCCTCTGACCACAAAGTATATTTCAATTCCCTCCAAACTAGCCACAATACTAATCCCAAACTATTCTGGAAGGGAATTTCATCTCTCCTCAACCCTGGTAAAACAGAAAACCCTTGCCCTAACCCACATGCAACTGACCTGGACTTTGGTGCCCAATTTACCTCCTTTTTCATTGACTCTATCAGCCAACTAACAGCATCCTTCACCAACAATTCAGTGGCCTCTCATCTGCCCATTCCCACCCTTTCCTACCCTAACAGCTTCTGCCCCCCCCACCCCTCACCTTTCTCCATCAATCCCATTTCCAGATCTACTATAAAAAACTTCTCCTAAAATTAAAACCTGGTTCCAATGCCCCTGACGAAATCCCCTCCTACTTCCTAAAAGTAGCCACAGAAGAAATAGTCTTCCCTATCAGTATACTAATTAACCTGTCCATCCTAGAATGTCAGGTCCCCCAAATTAGGAAGAAAGCCTTTATTATTCCTCTCCACAAAGGTGGCAATAATAATAATAATAGTAACATTTCAAACTTTTTCCCTATCGCCATCCTCTCCCTTATTTCTAAGATACTTGAAAAGTGTGCACACCAACAGCTCTTACCCTATCTTATTAATAATCAGCTTCTTACCCCCACACAACATGGTTTTAGACCAGGTCATAGTACCTCCACTGCCCTTCTCTCCTTCCTGGAAACAATCAACAAAGCCCGTGATTCTGGCCACTTCGTATCCACCTTTCTCCTTGACCTCTCTAAGGCATTTGACACCATTTCCCACAACCTGCTTCTTACCAAACTCTCCAAACTTAACCTATCCCCTTCCTCTACCCAGTGGTTCTCAAGTTATCTCACAAGCAGGCAGCAGTCAGTAAAATGGAAAAAGCTACCTCACCCTTCCTTAATACATCCACAGGCATCCCCGAAGGTTTCGTTCTAGGCCCCCTACTGTTTAACATATTTGTAAATGATCTCTACCAAGCCATTCCAAACTCCAGCCTCATACAATATGCAGACAATTCTGCTATTATCTGTTCCTCCCCTTCCATCACAACTCTCAACAGTCTTACACAAGCCACTTTCTCTTCCACTGAACAGTGGATGCAAGACAACCATCTGGGCCTTAATGCAACTAAAACAAAACATATGCTATTCAATGTCTCCAAAACCACCTTCATAGATAAGCAATAGTTACCAGCAAAAATAATACTCCCCTAGCAATGATCTCTGATGCAAAATTACCAGGAATAACCATAGATGACCAATAAATATTTGAGAAGCATCTACTTGTAAATATCAAAAAGATCCACAAAAAACTTGGCATGCTTTACTGTAATAGTCACTTTATCTCTCCCTCCACCAGAATTACACATACCAATACATACCTTATGCCTTCCCTTTTATATGGAGCAACTATCCAAGCCAACCTACAATCTTCCCTCAAATCAAAACTCTCATCCTGCTATAACAAAATATCCAGGTTTGCTTCAGGTCACACAGCCTCTTCCCACCACTGTAATTCCCTCCACCAATTAGGTTGGCTTGAGCTACCTAACTTTCTAACTTATACCCAACTTATCCAAGCACATAAAATAATTTATAGCCCATCTCTTTGCCCCTCCCTAGCAAACACCTTTGAAATGCATAAACCAGATCAACTTCTGAGATCAAGTAGTCAATACCTTATTAAATTGCACAAACCATGTCCAGCTGGGATCTACCTCATGTCCTTCTCTCTAGCTCACCGTTGGAAAACTCTCTCCCTTCTCCCATCCACACCACTAGCAGTCTGTCCTTGTTCAAAACCTCACTGCAGTCACACCTTACTTCACAATGGAAATGCTCTTGCTCCCATCCTACCTAATACTGATTACACTTTCTTCCTACTTTTTCATACTCTTGTGCCTACCTCTGTCTCCTTAGTTTCTCCACCACTAGGGATGCATATGACTAACAACTAATAATTACCTTATGTACAAAAAAAATCCAATACAATTCTTGTAATTCACAATTGTGTTGATTTGTTCTTTACCATCACTGTAATGTTTTTGAGAAATGTGTACTAAAGATTTGTACTTTTTGTGTACTATGTATTCATATTTTTCTGGAGCTTTTCTCTCCAGGACTTCATTGAAAATGGGCTCCTTGTCACCCAATGGACTATCCTGGTAAACAAACTGCAAATAAATAAATAATAGTGGTGGATTTGTACAGAAAGCACCTTCAAATGTAACAGCAGACACTTATTTTACCTATATGTACCCATTACTAACTTTTTTTCTTATTCTTCTTGTTTTTAATTGCACTTTATGCATGATGCACCGCATAAAACAAACAGTGGATGTGGAGACTGGCTGTGTTTAGCCCCCCCCCCCAAGCAGTACAACCCTGGGGTCTCAGTATTTTTTACACACATATATCAACCATACTACAAAGTATAATATATAATATTGTGTGCTCCCTCATGCTCAGGGGCAGTCAGGGTGTTGACACCCTTGATCTGCTAAACTCAAACATCCAACTATGCTCAATAAGGGTACTTGTGCTTTTACACAGCTAGGCTTCTACACACCCTAGTACTATTAGGCTACTGGCCTCATATGAACCTATGAATCTATGTGCCTTTGCTGTTGTCCTCCACATGGCCTGCTGATGTCATCTTCTATAAGTTCACCTGCAGCCAAATAAAAGTCAGATTTGTGCCATGGTGCTTGCATAAAGTACTGAGTTCTGTAGTTTATGTACTTAAATAGGTAAGGGTTCTGTTCTCACTTCAGTCAACTGTGTGTGTGTGTGTCTGTGTATCCTGCAGTTACCACCTCAATCACATAAATTTACAGTAGTTTGATACTTGCATCTGCCTACCAATGAATTTCAGGCAGGCCTCCCAACTTCTTCTTTCCAAAATGCACTGCTGATGTCATCCGATATAAGTTGACCTGCAGCCATGTAAAAGTCAATCTTTTGCCATGGTGCTTGCATGGAGTACTGTGCTCAGTAGTCTGTGCTCTTAGGTATGGGGTTTGTTCTCACTGCAGTCAACTTGGTGTGTGTGACTCTACTCAGCAGAGTAGACATGCTATCCTACAGTTACTTCTCCAATGGCATGGTTTGCCACTATTTTGATACTTATACAAGCCTACACATACATTTCATGCAGCCCTCACAACCTCTTGTCTCCCACATGGCCTGATGATATCACCCACTATAGGTTGACCTGCAGCCATGTAAAAGTCAGACTTATTCCATGGCACTTGTGCAAAACATTGAGTTTGGTAGTCTATGTACTTAGATGTGTGTGTGTGTGTGTATGTGTGTGTGTGTGTGTGTGTGTGTGTGTGTGTGTGTGTGTGTGTGTGTGTGTGTGTGTGTGTGTGTGTGTGTGCATGTGTGTGTGAGCTGTTACCTGACATTACGGAGAATATTTTACACCAGCGTGTGGGACACTGTTATTGCCATATGCTCAAATGCTCAACAGACAATACCAATGTCATCGGCTATATCAGATTATTGCATATTCAGTCATCGCACCAGGGCTTGATCAGATACTGGCCTGGAGGCTATGCAGACATCACATTAGGGTCATAGGTTCATAGGAGTTTACTGGGCTATTGGCCCTAGGGCCCTTATAAGCTTAGCCATGTTAAACTCTTGTTCCTGTATTGACCAACATGTATGGTCTATATTTGCAGAGCGAGTCTATGATCAGCAATGACTGCCCTTATCCAAGAGGGACATAGGTGACACCCCAGGAGTAAATTTACAGTCTCCTATTCAGTTGTCTAAGTTATGCTTAAATAGGGTCATTGAGGAGCTCTGTTTTATGTGAATTGGAAGTTTGTTCCAGAGGAGTGGTAACCTCTGGGAGACATATCTGCTTCTCCAACATGTCCTGTTAATGTCACAGGCTAGGTTTTCCCTGGAGCAAGTGACTCTTGTCCTATATGACTTGTGGATTTCCATTAGGGTAGGGTCCTAGACTGTTCTGTAGGCTAGTCACAAGTTGCCTCTCAGCAGCCTATAAAATATAGTGTACAGTGAAATGTCTTCAGTCTGTCCATGTAGGTCATGTGTTGAAGGCCCTGAATTTTCTTGGTGAGAAACCTCTGAAGTCTCTCCAGCTGTTGCAGGTGTCTGGTGAGGTACATACATAAGGAAGCATTTTACTCTATTAGTGGTCTGATGAGGGAAGAGTACAGGGGAGTTATAACATCCTTAGTTCTGGATCTGATGCCAATACTTATGAGATGTGCAACATAGATGGCCTCCATTACCACTGTGGACACACGGTGATGAAATTTAAGGTTACTATCAATCTGTGTTCCCAAATCTCTCACCACAGTGTTTGAGCTAAGGGGGGTACTGTTAATATTTTAATTTGCAAGTACTTTTCCTTTGCCAAAATGGATGATATCACATTTTTTTGCATTTAGTGTAAGTCCGTGGCTTTGGCACCAATCATTTGTCTGTGTAAGTTCTTTTTGTAGTATGTCACCATTGTTGGGGGACTCAATGATTGCACCCAGTTTGCAGTCAGGGCAAACGAGGCAAACTACAGGCCATCTATTTTCATCTGGACTTCTGAGAAATAGATTCCAAACAGTAGGGGGCCCAGCACAGATCACTGTGGTTCACCACTTGTAACTGGTCTACTGTTAGAGCTGGAATCCTTAACTTTGACTGTATGCATTTGGTTGGATTTGCCAGTTGGCTACCCATCTAGTGACTTATGCGTTAATTCCCAGCTGGGTGAGTTTCACAATGATGCCTGAGTGGGGGATTGTGTCAAAAGCCTTGGTTGATTCAAGATAGGCTGTATGTATTGCTTTGCCTTCATCCAGGGCTTTGGTAACATTATTGAAGTCCACCAGTTTTAAAAAGCTTGATCTACCATTAACAAAGCCAGATTGCATCAGATGAAGAGTTTGAAGGCCACCTATGTCTTTGATGATAAGGTCCATGATGATTCTCATCATGGCTTTGCAGATAAGGCTTGCTAAGCTTATGGGTCTATAGTTCTCATGGTCAGTTGATGGACCTCTGTGCAAGGGAATTACTGTTGCTGTTTTCCACTCTGCTGGCACAAAGCCAGTACTTAGACTGTGGTTGAAGAGAATTCCAAGTGGTTCCACAGGTCCTGTTTTAGACCATTTAGTGGGCAGCCTGGGATGTTATAAAGTCCCATAGAGGGTGTGCTTTTGGCCATGGAGGGTGCATTTATGACCTGCTCTTTGGAGATACTAGGTAGAGGACTGGTAACTGGTATGCTTTGGGGTATGTCTGGTGGGGACAGGGGGGTGAAATTTGCACCAAATCTGTCTGCTAGCAGGTTGGCAATGTCCTCAGGGTTATTACAAGTGGTACTGTCCACTACTAGTTCAGCAGAAAGCTGGGCCTTCCTTTTTAGATTTCTGACGTAGCTAAATAATACCTTGTGATTTTCCTTAGCTAGGGATGCTAGTTTGGGTTTGTCATTGGCTTTAGAGGACATCATGTGATGTCTAATTTGCTTGTTCAAGCTGTGGAGGGTGTCCTTCCTCTGCTGAGTCAATTCCCTCTTGTTCTTAGGCATTAGTTTATTCCTTTCTTTGTATAACATATTTATGCTTGATGCCCACCAGGGTGGCTAGTTTTATTGTGAGGATCTTGTTTTGATCCATTGAGGTATAGCCAAGTCTATACATTTGTACAGGTATTTATACAGGGCATTTGTGTACACCTCTGTGCAGCAGTCATTGTGGACAATGATAGCAGGTGGTTTGAAACTATTTATAAAATCACTTAGTAGGCTATAGTTTGCTTTGGAGAAATGTTTTGTCCTTTCTGCTCTTAGGGGGGTCAGGTATGATAGTTACTTCAAATGAGACTGATTTACGATCATACCTTACCTGGGAGGGCAACTTACAGGGGATAGTGCAGAGACCACCCGTGTTGGTGAGTAGTAAGTCTAGGGCATTTGAGCCCATTGTGGGGGTGCAGACTATCTGTTCCAGAGAATTTGTATTAACAAAGTCCAGAAACCTTAGGGTGAGTGTGTTTGTGCTCATATTTGACTCTCAGTAAATGGAAGGATAGTTAAAATCACCCATGACCTAGGTGTCTGTCTGTATACTGAGTGACTCAAGTAGGTCCAAGTAGGCAGAGTGGTTGTCATGGTTCAGGATGGGGGACATATAGCTAGCAATGATATTTAAGGGTGTTATACCTACAGTTGGACTTGGAGTAGCTCTAGGGAGTTGTACTGTTTGACCAGTCTTGAGGTGTATTTATCATTAATGAAGATGGATACACCTCTGCCTTTGGTTCTTTCACACTCATTTTGAGTTATGAGCATGTGGAAGGCATTGTAGCCTTGCATGGCAAGGAGGCTCTTTGTAGCCTTGAACCATGTCTCTGTGACTGCACAGACATTGGCATCTTCCAAGGTAAGGAGGGCCTCTAGTGAGTGCAGTTTCTGATTTAGACTCCTAGCAGCATAACCTTGAGTTTGTCTCTAGTGGTGTTTTTACATCGGGAACTTTTTGTTATGACATTGGCTAAAAAAAGGCACTATGGGGGAATCAAGTACCTTTGCTAGTAACCAAAAGCCAAGAGGTGACAGGTGAAGACCATATCAGGCAAAGCAGCTTGGTCTGTTGACCATATCTTCCCAGGTTGATAGATACAGGGACCCCTTGGATTGTCTTTCAGGAAAGCAACGGCTAGACCACAAACTATATGTAATTGCTTTTAATCCAATACACAGTTTCATTCGATTCTCTGGTCAAACTTCTTCAGACTATAAAAAAGTTACCTAAAACCATTACATTTAAAAGCATACAAGATAGGGTCACATGTTTCAAAACCACCTATAACAATATACTAAACTCATAGTAATCAACAAAGTAATCAACACATATATGCCCATTATAAACATTCATTACATAACTAACAACAATAAGTGGGCAGATAAGTCAAGACTCACTTCCATATATTAAAAATGGTCTTATTAAAATAATCATTTGAAAAAAACTTTGGTTAAATGTGTCAAAAATACATCAAGCACGGATAAAATGAGAACTTTGATTAAATGCATTAAAGATATATATCAGGCATATATAAAATAAATACTTTGATTAAATACATCAAGAATATATCAGGCAAAGGTAAAGTAAATACACAGTGCCTAGTAACATTTTGCAAAAGTGAAACATATAAACAAACAGTAGCAGTGACGTCCTGTCAAAGGTATTCAATTTCTTTTTTTTTTCTCTACATTTTAAGCTTAACTAGATCAACCTTATTCAATCATTGATAGACTGGATAAGATGCAATTACCTTAATATAGCTTCTTTTCTAAGGAGAAATTTCATGAAACAGTAAGGACCAAGGGTTAGGAACCAAAGGGTAAGGAGCAACCAGTCCCTAGTTGCTAACGTGTTTGTGTGTCTGTCATTGCAAGACTCCACCCTATAGGGCTCACTCATAACTAAGTAGGTTGGCTGTATTAGTGACTGGCTTCCCAATCACTGGCAACAATCCCACCACTACTTTTCATGCTGAAACAGGCTCACCTTGCATCCAAAAATGAAATAAGCTACTACTAGCATTTAGACAAACAAATAGTGATGGTAAACTAGTCCGCCTTAAACTATCGATACCTCTATTAATTAATGATATCTCTAAATATATATAATGAACTGGGTAAAGCTAAACAGAGGCTTCAGTTAAGGAGGGAAATAGGGAAGGAATAAAAATATCTAAACTCATTATACATGCTAATAGTGGGCATATTAAGATATTCTGCCTATTCCCTCAAGGGTTTTCAATTAACTTACATAAAAGTTGTTACGAGGAGGGAATGAAGAACTAGTCAGCTAAAAGATACTGGGGGAATATACATACTCAAAACATAACCTATGTAAAGCCCATGTAACTGTCCCCTATATATAACAAGCCACAAACATAAATAAACACCTACACGTACTACAAACTCACAAGGTATAAAAATGGCATATATAGCTCATCATGGAGCTAAGTTATATAACTAAGTTATACTATACATTGTAAGTATAGACAAGTTAAATTCATGTTTGATTGCAAGTAAAAAGCCACACTAATATGCACTCTGTATTATAGATTATCTTTCCAAACTTTTCAACTTTAAAATGCATTTAATCGAGCCAGCATCATTCAGCCCTGGGTATTTATAGGCATCAAGCTTGATTTGCCAGAGAAATTCAAGTTCTTCCAATTTTAAACTCTCAGGCCGCCCCTTATATTGTGTGTGACTTGGTCAGTGGTTGAATATTTAAATGAATCACCTGTGAAACATGAAACATGTTTCGCCAAGACATTCTCCAACTTGCCCTTACTGATTGCATATCGGTGCTCATAAATACGTTCACGGACCTTCCGGTCCATTTTGCCTATATAATAGGCAGGACATTGTTTGCATTTGGCCATGTATATAACGGCCTTTGAGTTACAGTTAAATTTGTGCCTAATTTTATATTCCATGCCATTGATATGGAACAAATTAATTACTTCAATGTGTCTACAAGAATTACATGTCTCACATCTAGACATGCCAGCCAAGTTAGATTTCCTTGTTATTTTACCCTCCAACAAGTTCTTCAAATTAGGTCCCATCTTAAATGTAATCTTAGGTGGACTCCTTATTCTATGCGACAAGTCTGCATTACTACTGATTAGGTCCCAGTTTTTATTTATAATATACCTAATCATCTGACTATCCATGCTAAAGGTGGTGATCAAACATAAGGGAAAGTTGTTTACACTATTCAGACTCAACTCCCCTCTGATGTTGCTCTGTTCTGTTTCACCATTAGGGCAAGATCAGTTGGTAATACTCAATATGGCAGCATAAATCCCTATATTCATCTTGAGCTTCACTTCCAAAGTCAAGGATTCAATAATTTTTCAGGGTAGCCCCTACTGAGGAACATTCTTTTTAATGTCGGACATTCATTTATGAATTCTTCCTCTAGGGTTACTATCCTTGCCGCTCTTACCAACTGCCCTTTAACTACAGAGTGCTTCTGGTGATAGGGGTGGCTACTTGTGAAGTGCAAGAAGGAGTTTGAATATGTGGTCTTTCTATACACACTTGCTGTATAGCCCTGGTTGTGGACGTCCTTCTTTAGGTTGATGTCTAGATAACTAATCTCATCCTTACTAAAGCTGAATGTACATTTTAAGAAGCTTGTGGTATTGTTAAGATAGTCAACCAGGATCTCTGCTTTATCTCTATCACCCTTGATGATGATGAAGATATCATCAAGAAAGCGTGCATAGAAAATAATCTTATCTCTAATACATTTGGCTTTAAAGGTTAACTTGAACTCCCATTGGGCCATGACTAAATTAGCCACACTTGCTCCACAAGGTGACCCCCGTAGCAACCCCTATCTTTTGCAAATAATATTCCCTATCAAATAGGAAAAAATTATTGGATAGAGTTCAATCCAATAATTCAAGCACCAGATCGATCTCTGTATTGTCAGCCCCTCTCCTGTTCAAGGAAGATCTTATCCACTCTAATCCTACTTCATGGGGGATTGAGGTATACAAATCCTTCACATCTATTGTAAGGAACCCATGGTCATCATCAAACTTTAGTTGATCTATTTTCTGTAAGAAAGACCATGAGCCCTTACAAATTTGTGTCTCGAGTGATAGATATTTCTTTAAGATGGAATCCACCCATTTGGAGCAGGGGTAAATGATCGAGATCCTTGCATCTACCAGGGGTATCATTGGGGGGTCTGTCATAACTTTATGGATTTTAGGGATCCCAAACAAAACTGGAGTCCGGGGAAATGACATACTCCGATAGTTATATGTCTTTATATCAATTCTTCCATCTATAAAGAATTCCCCAGTTTGACTCCTAATTCTTTGTTGGGCCACATTGAATTAATTCAGGGAGACCTTTTGGTATGCTTCTGTAGCCAAGATCTTATGCATATAGGCTACATAGTCCCAATTATCCAGTATGACTAGGCCCCCGCCCTTATCAGGCTTACGAACTCTCACATCTGCTGCTCTCAAGAGAGTCAAGGATTCCCACTCTTGTTTAGACACATTATATTTTGTACTAGATGAAGGTAAGTGCCTCATATTTGTTCTACCACATATCAAATGGAGGTTCAGCTCACACATCCTTTCAAATACTTGTAGCATTGGATTGATCGAAGGTTTGAAAGTGTTGGCTATGCATAAGGGGTTATTCATCTCAGTTGGACCATCTCCCAATAGTACCTTCAAGTTGAATTTCCTAATAAAAATCAAAAATTGTCCTTGGTAGGTCCATAGGGAAACTAGGAACAAATGTGTACCCCTTTAACAGTAACTCTACTAAGTCTGATGTCACACATAATGAGGAACAATTGTAAATTCTGAAGTCACCTGCGAAGTTAGTGACTACTTTAAGGCTGTCATTGGGGTTGATTTCTATCTCTTCCATTTTAGGACCTCTGTTTGTTCCTCCTGGTTATGTTTTGAAGATGTATATTCCCCCAATGTCTTTTGACCAACTAGTTCTTCATTCCCTCCTCGTAACAACTTTTATGTAATTAATTGAAAACCCTTGAGGGAATAGGCAGAATATCTTAATATGCCCACTATTAGCATGTATAGTGAGTTTAGATCTTTTTATTCATTTCCTATTTCCCTGCCTTAACTGAAGCCTCTGTTTAGTTTTACCCAGTTCATTATAGATATTTAGAGATATCATTAATTAATAGAGGTATCGATAGTTTAAGGCGGACTAGTTTACCATCACTATTAGTTTGTCTAGATGCTAGTAGTAGCTTATTCCATTTTGGGATGCAAGGTGAGCCTGTTTCAGCATGAAAAGTAGTGGTGGGATTGTTGCTAGTGATCGGGTAGCCAGTCACTAATACAGCCCGCTTACTTAGTTATGAGTGAGCCCTATAGGGTGGAGTCTTGTGATGACAGACTTGTGAACACATTAGCTACTAGGGACTGGTTGCTCCTTACCCTTTGGTTCCTACCCCTTGGTCCTTACTGTTTCATGAAATTTCTCCTTAGAAAAGAAGCTAAATTAAGGTAATTGCATCTTATCCAGTCTATCAATGATTGAATAAGGTTGATCTAGTTAAGCTTAAAATGTAGAGAGAATAAAAAGAAGTTTAATACCTTTGACAGGACGTCACTGCTACTCTTTGTTTATATGTTCCGCTTTTGTGAAATGTTACTCAGCACTGTGTATTTATTTACATGTGCCTGATATATTCTTGATGTATTTAATCAAAGTATTTATTTTATATGTGCCTGATATATATCTTTAATGCATTTAATCAATGTACTTATTTTATCCAAGCTTGATGTATTTCTGACACATTTAACCAAAGTTTTTTTCAAATGATTATTTTAATAAGACTGTTTTTAATATATGGAAGTGAGTCTTGACTTATCCGCCCAATTATTATTGTTAGTAATGTAATGAATATTTGTAAGGGGCGTATATGTGCTGATTACTGTGTTGATTACTTTGAGTTTAGTATATTGTTATAGGTAGTTTTCAAACATGTGACCCTATCTTGTATGCTTTTAAATGTAATGGTTTTAGGTAACCTTTTTATAGTCTGAAGAAGTTTTACCAGAGAGTCGAACGAAATTGTGTATTGGATTAAAAGCAATTACATATAGTTTGTGGTCTAGCCATTGCTTTCCTGACAGTTTATCCTCAAGAAGTTTAGTCTGTTTTAGTATGACCTCTTGGATTGACACCAGAAGCTAAGCCTATTTTTAAAATCAGTTTTTGCTTATATTGAAGCATCATCCTGGGTGAGAGTAGAATGCTGCTTAGGGCTTGTGACATACCTGCCTGGAACACATAATCTAAGAGCTCAGTCATGTCTCTCTTCATATAGTCCAGTGAGGTACGTCTCAAATCATTCACTGCAACATGGACAATGACAGAGTCATAACAGTACTTGTTGTTGAGGGACTTGTGTACGTGCGTGACCTGATGGATCCTGACACCTGACAGGCAGCTGACTGTGACCCTCTCCTTGTCCAGCCAGGTGTGTGGGGACATCTGTGTGTTTCACTATGGAGTCACCTATGACCAAGACATTTGGTTTTGAGTTGTTTTGCCTTAAGGACTTATTGGATGAGACACTGTTGTGTGTATTATTATGTGTAGTGGATTCTGTTGGGTCTGCAGTGTGTTTAGTAGGTTTGCGCTTGGAAGGTCTCTGATCTTTAGGTAGTCATCTACCGAGTACCTCCATGTATGCAGGTTTATGTTTTATAAGCTTGTTATGTGCAAGAGGTGAAGTGTGTGTGCTGACAACCTGTTAGATATCTGGTTTGTTGTTATGTAAGAGACATGATAGCAAATTCATAATACAGATACAGCTCTCATATGTTTTATTTGTTTGTTTTAGAAGTAACTCATTTTCATTAAACATAAGGCAATTGCTACATTGTCTCAGGATGCCCATGTCAATCAGACTGGCTGGAGAAATGGTGGGAAACTGTCTGTCCATTATGGCAGGTATACACTTAGTAACTATTGGGAAGTGGCTAGACGGACCAGGTTTTGCTGTAAGACTAACAAAATGTGGCTATTCTATGGAGGACAAGGGGTAGAAAACTGCATCAGTTGTTTCATAATGCACAACTGAGTTGCTCACAGGGCAGCAGTACAGTCTCTGAGCAGCTTTGGTAAACTGAGCTCAAACTCATGCAAACATAAAGCTTAAATATAAGCAAACTTATACAATTTTAAAAAAGTAACCAAAGGGAAAGCCCAAGACTGAGCCTTATTCCAGTAATCCCTAACTCAGATGGGTTATTAGCTTCACACTTCTGCTATAATGGTGCAGGGGGGCCTTCCTAATGTAGGATGGCTGGTTTTAGTGCTCAAATGTTACCAGTCTCGAGTCAGCAGCCTGAATCTAGACTGTGCTGTAAAATGCATAAATATTAGAAATTCAAAGTGCAGAAAATCGCAGTCACAACAGCAAAAAATAAATAAATAAATACATAAATAAAACATAAAACAGTTAAAATTAAGCAGCAATTCATTAGAATACCCCCACAAGAGTGTAGATCGCAAGCCTTCCTAGTTTGAAATGACTGTTCTGAAACCCAAGTGCTTAAACCAGAACAGAGACACTTAAAAATAACAGGCACAATAAGCCTTCAACAGCAATTCACAGCTAAGAAGGGTGTAGGCTACACTCTTCTGTCACAAGAGTCTAGACCACAATCCTTCCTAATGTAAAATAACTGTTTGGAGCCCAAGTGCTTAAAGTGAACTAAGACACTTTCAGAGTAACAGACACAATAAGCTTTCAACCATCAAATCCCAGTTGAGAAGGGTGTAGGCTATCCTCCCCTGCCACAAGAGTTTAGATCACAAATCTAATAACTGGTTTGGAACCCAAGTGTTTAAACCAGAACAAAGACATTTAGAACAACAGGCACAATAAGCCATCAACCAGCAATTACCTCCTCAGAAGGGCAGGGGCTACCTTCTCTTCCCACAAGAGTGTAGACTGCAAAACTTCATAATGTAAAACAACTGGCCTGAAGCCCAAGAGCTTAAACCAAAACTAAGGGGCTTAGAATAACAGTTACAGTTTAATCTGATAGACAGATTACAGTGACATACATCATGACATGGTCAGTAGGCCCTCTGTTATCTTGATGAGAAAGCCCTGTGGTCTGTCCAGCTGTTGCTTGTGTCTAGTGAGGTTCATGCAAAAGAGAGCATTATACTGTATTACTGTTCTGATGAGTTTGCCTACAGTGCCGTCATACAATCCTGAGATCTGAATGTGATGGCATGTCTTATGATGTGCACCATCCTTATGTACTGCAAAATTATTAAAAAGAAATGTTAGAAAGTTAAGAGACACATTGCAGCTCCTAACTTCACAACCCTTACAAGGGACTACACTAGAAAGTATTGACATGATGATGCTATCCACTGTATAACTTGACAAGGCAAATATAAGTGACAGGTACAATTCTCAGTTCAACAACACAAATGCATATGTAGTAGGCACTAATGTAGCTATGTAACCTGTGCATCAGACATGAAGCTTTTGTATCCCTGAATCCAAAAGAAAGAATATATGGATATGGCACAGTTATCATCTCTTGAAGGGGGTGGTTGGGGGGGCTGGAGGCCTAGGCTGACACAAAAGGTTGGTGAGTGTGTGTGAATAAGAAAGAGAAGCAGAGGGAGGATGAACCATTTAACTATTGTGTGTGTCAGTACGGGTCCTCCATGTCAAAGTGGTATGTGAGATTCTGCATGAACACAGCCAAGCTTAGTGATGCCTCTACATCTTGGTTTGTCAGACAGGTGTGAGCTATGCATGGTAGAGATAACAGTTCATTGCTGTTGACCCCAAGCAAGAGAAATGGCTTTGCCAGGAGCTTCATTGGCAACTCCACATCCAAGGTCAGATGCAGTGCTGCTACCTGAACATGACTGATGCCTACTGTATGTGCTCCTTTCACAATACCAGGATGCCATGGCCTGCCATGTCTGAGTCTGGACAGCACACTCACTAACAAAGCAGGGTAAGTATTGCCACTACTGGAGCGTGATCAGGCACAGCCACATTGGCTAGCAGCAGATGTTGTGGCTGACTTATGCCCATGAGGATGCCATTCCCCTCCCTGCAGATGTTCTATCACATACACTGCTCATTCCATGCAGACACCCCTTGGTCCATCACAGATACCCCTCAATCCAATGTGTCATTCATCCAATTAGTGAATTAGCAACACTGTGAAGGCAGTCATGCATGCCAGGTGTCTATATTATGACACCAAAACAGCTAAACACTTAACCCCATTTCTGCAACACATAAAGAGTGAACTACAAGTTAATTGAATGGCCAGATCAATGGTAGACCAACCGAACATGACACACCAGCTTAAACATTACAAACTGGGGGGCTTTGACCCTCACACACCCAAATGTGGGGGCTGTGCCCCCCATACCCCCCTAACTAAATATACGAACTCCAGTATATCACTACAGTGGGGAAAAGGGCAAAGTCATGGTGATGACCAAGCTGTGATCTGGCAGTTCACTTAACTTGTAGTTCGCTGTTCATGTGTCACTGATTGTTTAGCCTTTTCTGCCTGTGCCACATCTACAACCCTGAGCTTTTGCCTGGAGTGCCTTTCTTAATGTGCCTGTGCCTCCATGATCACCCTAAATATACATTGAGTAACACAGGAAGAGACCCCTGCACCAGGTGGAGGAGGGACAGCAGGCCCCCTCCAAGCACCATTATCAACCCTCCTGTGTGGCACTTCACCCACACTTTGGCTATGGCCAGAGTCAACAGGCACTGAAGCTGCAGAAGCCACACTGCCCTGATTAACATCCTCACCCTCTATCTGTCTAATATCTGCCGACTCAGTGGACTGGGTAGGCATAGCCCTACTGGCTGTGTCCAGGGAAAATGAAGGTGGTGGCTCTATATCAACCCCTGTGTCAGATTCAACCTCTGTGTCCCCAACTGTGACTCAGTTTTGCCAACATCATAATCAGTGTCTGATGAGACATTGACATCAGGTTGCACAGAAAACAAGGCATACATTAATACTTTCACTACTATGGTGCAATATATGCTAAACAATTAGAATTGCTGTCACTATTACACAAAGGGCAATGCACAAAACAGGCCTAAAATGACACATTATGGTATTTTTTTAAATTGATCAGCAGTACTGACATAAATTTATTTGAGATACCATCTGCAGGAGACATATCATGCTGGATTCCTGATGGTCCTGAAATAAGTTAAGCAAGAGGTAAGGTCTACATCATCACATTTAACATTAAGACAAGGGGTAATACATGTACTCCTCTATATCTGCATTAATTGTATGTTCAACAAGAAAGTGCCTGACAATTCCAAACTGAGCTTATCACTGTAGCAATCTTCAATTCCACCTTCCAAAAAAAAAAAAAGACATATAACACACAAGTAACTTATTTCAGTCAGCTTATTATACACCAGTATTCAATTGGTCATATAACAAAACCTACCTAGATGCTCCTCCTGGGACTCAGAAGGAGTGGAGCCCACATCAAGGACATACTGTGGCCCACTCTGCTGTGAGTCTCATGTTGGAGGATATTCACCAAGAACTCTTCATTGGGGGGGGGGGTAAGAGGTGGTTCTGTAGCAGGGCCTCTCCCAGTTATCTTTTGGTCTCTGGCAACAGCAGCTGCTTGCCCCACTGAAGAGGTAATCATGTCAGTGGCCCTGTGATGCACCTATTCATATGTTTGGCTGTGGCCACCCACAGAATTAATGTTGGCAGCAATCTGCTGACATGCTTGTAACGTTTCGCAAAAGCGGAACATATAAACAAACAGTAGCAGTGACGTCCTGTCAAAGGTATTAAACTTCTTTTTATTCTCTCTACATTTTAAGCTTAACTAGATCAACCTTATTCAATCATTGATAGACTGGATAAGCCTTTGTTGCATTTTGGGCCAACCCCTTCTCAGAAGAAATGCCATATTTGATGGAGAGCATCAACAATGATATTGTTTTCCACTTCACTGAATGGGGGTCTCCACCTCACTGATATTATTTGTGTCCTAAAAGACAACATAATGATAATACACATAAGTATCACATAACTACAAAGTAACTGTTTTCAGATAAAACAGTAAAGGTAGACAGTCAGTAGTACTCAATGGAAAAACATAAAACAGTCTACAAATAGATGTGAAATGCTACCAGGCAGGATGAAAAACAAGGAGAGTAGCAAGTGCAACTACCCTTGTATGTGACTTAGCAGTAAGTCAACTGTGCTCCACTCACAAAAGAACAGTCCATTCTAGATTATGACATAGTAGTAACTTTTCCTTGCTCCCCTTGTCCCCCCACCCACAAAAAACAGAAAAATGAACCATTTTGCTAATGAAAAATTCTTTGAAATGCTAAATGTACTTTCAAGGGACCTGTCCCTGAAACATTTGTACATATGCATCACACAGCTATCTATTCTTATGTATTGTGAATCATGTGTACCTCTGAAATGGCTTGACAAACATGGCCATGCCATTAGTACACTTCTAACTAATGCATACAGATAAAAGTGTAAAAAAACATTCATTAATATATTGCAGCATATGCATTATGTAGGTAAAAAAATTGGAGCATACCTCAGGAGTTTAATACTCCTCTGTAAAGATATCTTTGGAACAAATTTGTTTTTATGAAGTTTTATAAACATATAACAAGTTTCCTCGCCATCAGTTTGGCTAGCTACACATTTGCCTTTTTTAATGGAGTAGATTATTAAAGTATTGCATCTGTCTTAGCCTGTACTTCAGATATGCTAATTACAGCATATGCAGCTGAACTGGATGCTAATCAACCAGTCTGGTGGAGCTATTCAATGAGTTATAAAGCAACCATGTAGACAGCATGCTGTTTTTTCCTGTGGATTTCAAAAGTAGTGGAGTACAGATACAGAAATTCTACACAGACAGAATGTTAGGAGCTGCTGCTGCTTAACTTTATTTGTATGTGTTACAGGCTGCAGGTAATGCTGATGCCAATAGGCCTAGGTCAAGATGGAGTAGAGTTTTCAGGCCACATTTAACGTATCACAGAATACACAACATGGACATTGTAGAGTGCTACAGGGTGGACAAGGATACAATACATGAACTCTGTGACCTCTGCTGACCTCAACTCAGAGCCAGAGCTTTTACCTTCTCATGTATTCACTGTGTACTGTTTTCATCACAGTCATCCCTGAACTAACACTGTCGCAACTGCTGCATTTACAAGGTAAATCCTGAACATGTACTATATTGTATAATAATATTATGGCATGTCCTTGTATTTCATCACTTGCTACAGTAAGCAAGTAAAAGGTAGGAGATTTGAGAAGAAATTAAGGCAACATGACAGCAGAGACTTGTTTGACTTGTATGCGTCCATTAGCAAGTAGTAGGCCTCAGGCATCAAAGTTTCACATATTCATACCTCTCCACAGTACTAATGATTACTGCACGCCCTCAGTTTAGCACCATACATTTGCAATGGGAAATCATAACAGAGAGAATTTAGAAAGTAATGAGACACATTGTAGTTTCCAACTTCACAACCCTCTCAAGATCAAACAAGCAAGATGCAAAACAAGGAGATTAACAAGAGCAACATATCTTTGTTTGTGCCATAACAGTAGCTCGACCTGGGTCCACCTCCTCAAAGTTACAGTGCACCATTGCATGTACCATAACAGGAACTCAATTTTGCTACCCACAAAAGAGCAGTCTATGCTTGTTTGCGCTATCCAACCTGCCCATCATGTGATGGAAACATGCATACCATGGTATTCCCAGTTAATATCTTCACACAGTTTAAGATAAATTATATAGACTGGCTTAAATGCTGCATGTCTCTGAGTACTGGTCAGATAACTGATGAATGACCATGAAATACAGAAAGGTAAGACAGAGCTGTATATTTACAAGGAATAATCATAACATGTTGTGTGATCACTAAGTGCACTAAATCCAGATATATTAAATATAATAAATGTACAAATAACAGTTTATGTCTTGATATTAGTGTACATTCAGTTGCACTTGGTTGTGTAAGGAATTACTTCATTTCTTTTCTGCAAAGTTGGTTGTGTGGCCAAGATGGATAAGGCACCCATCCTGTTTTCTGAAGGTGCATTGGAGTGAGAGTTGGGATCTAGACCTATGTCTATGTCTAGTCTCATGTGTACTAACGTTTTCTACTGTGTATGCAATAGACTGATTTTCCTCATTTCAATTTTTTATTTTTTTAATTTTTAAAATTTTTGGGAGGGGCACTGTTTGCATGATGCAATGTTTAGCACAAATGTGTTTGGCTATTCTGGTTTGCACATAGAGTGGTGGTGCACAAACTGGTTGAATGGCCCACCCAGGTAGCAGACAGGTCCCAGACAGCCACAAACATAAACCGGATGCATTCAATTAAGAATGTTGTCCATGATGGTAAGTGATATGCAACACTTTCAAATGTTGCAAAATAAAAAAGCACACACTCTCAGTAAGTGTGATACCTGCAATTGTCAGGAAACATCATTCTACATTGATCTTGATCTGTGGTAGGCATGGCAGGTGTTCGTGAGAGGTTTTGAAATTCTGTGCTCAAAGACGGGGTGTCTAGGAGTCCAAAGTGTTTGTTGGACTCCAAGTGAATGAACATGGGCCCCCCTTTTGCATAGGGAGTATATTGGCTCAAATTGCAAGTCAGAGACATGCAGTAGTCTTGCCTGGGCATCTTCCAGTGCTACCAGTGTCCCTCGCACTGTTGAACAATATAGGAATTACTGCAGAGACCTCTGGATGAGAAAGAGGGATACCTTTGACCATTGGATCAAGGAATGTAGGACTGGGGGCACCCCACACATGTGTAAGTATCACTTACAGAGACTACCTGTAAGAGTTAAAAACTGGATATTTTCAGGATTGGTATTCATAATGGTATTCTGTTCTGTTCTGTTTTTTCTACAGCTGTCACAGACTGTGAACTGAATGTGTGAATCCATGCTGCTAGATTGCCACTGATGTGAGAAGTGTGTGGTATTTATGTATCCAAATAGTACTGTTATTTTAGCATTAAAAGTAAAAACACCTTTTTGGTTTATTACACAGTTGTATCAAATTGAGCATGCATCTCTCAACTGTAACAGTAAAGTATGCCTGCATTAGTCTGGAGGCCAAAACAACAGTTCAGTAATAGAGAGTAGTCAAAGGTTGTGGGTTCAAAAATCACACTTCCAAATATACAATATTGTTAAGTTTTCATCAGTATTGCAATGTAACATCAGAGCTCTAAAGCATTGGCACTAATGGCCTGCTGTAAACTGTTATCATTATAATTGGAACATGCATATGTGCAATATATGCACACATCAAGGATTGCTTCCTGGAATCTGTAGTATAGTGTGCATCTGTTATGAGCTGGGTAGTCTTAACAGTAAAAAAGGTAATTTTTAGGAGTTGGTAGTCGTGAAAGCAAAGGTAACAGAATAGAGTCAAATAATTGTATCAATGCATTGTATGTCACATATGCAATTGCTAATGTTCTCACTTGTTTTTCACTCACCCAAACCTTATCTTCTCTCTCTCTTTTTTTTTTTTTTTTTTAATTTTTTATTTTTTGTTTTTTTTTTTTCCCACAGTACAATGGGGTAGGCCTGCCTCACAGGATACACCTGTCGCCACTCCACCAGCTACGGCACCAGGGTCCAGCACATCTTGGACACAACTATGAAGCACCCCCTCTGCTGCCCCTGCACTATCTTCTCCCTCAGGTAGTTCTGCCCTGCAGGATAGGTTAATGGTTCCCTTCAAGAGCAGTGGCAGAGGTGGTGAACTTATCACCCGTGATGAACTTCCAGGATTTGTGAGTAGGATTGTTTGCCACATAGCTGCTGCATGCCTATTCCAGAAGGAGACACTGCTCTCCATCATTGCAATGAATAACATGAGGAGATGCAGACATCAGATACTGCAACCATCAGTGCAGTGAGGACACAGTGATGACAGTCCAGTGGGTGATGACTCACTTCTCAGTGTCACCCAGGTTGACATCCATTGGTTCACAATGTCCCTAGCCTCATCCCAACCATGGTGTTCACCCACTTCTTGTATGTTTCACTGTCCCTGTGTCTTGTCTTGTATATCCTGTCTGTCTGTGATTGCTTCCTCACCTAGCCAACTTACCTGATATAGGCATGCCTACATCCCTTCCCAGACATTCCTCTCTGTCTATCTCTCAAAAAACAAAAAAAGTCACTTGTCCAAAAAAAATGTTATCCCATGCATAGCTCTCCATTTTACACACATGTCATATTGAGACACTTGATTTGATCCAATTGGCTATATAACATGATTGTGTTGTGGTCACCCATCTCTCTAGGTTTGACATTGCAAATTCAGCTAATATTCTGCACATCTGAACATTTTTTTACTATAGATGGAATGGATAGCTATGATTCTGTCCAACATCCCTCCTGCACATTCCTGCCCTCCTTTCACTTTGTTCTGCCCCTGCTTGCTCCCCATTTCACCAGTTTCATATATTTCCCATTTCTTTTGTTTAAACCATAATTATGCATTGGTGAGCATCAAGCACTAATGCGAGACTATGGCAAAAAGCAGTTATAAGTGTTACAAACAGCTGTATTGGAAACCAGTGTCATCTAGCTATATTTTAGAGACTCCATACCAACTGTCACACATTTCAGAATCTGGATTTACACATAAAATGATTCAAATGCTGTACCACCTGACCCCAAATATGAATGGTTCACTCCATTAACAGATGGTGCTACAGACTCAGTTGAGTAGCAGGTGTATTTTAGACACTGAAAAGCAAATGGCAGACTTAACTGCTGTTGCATACACCTACTGCTTAACTGACTCTCTGGCTGCAGGTATTAATTCAATTAATGCAGTAATACATTCCTTTTTGGGGCCAGATGGTTCTGGTTCTGAATACAGCTGTAGCTAATACACTGAACTACTTTTGTATTACCATTGCTCAACAATGTTGCGTGATGTGGACCATCTCACTCCATCTTGCACTAATGCTTAATAAAATTAAATGGGTATCAAGTAATAATGCTTTATAAAACAGTACTGGGGATTGTGCAATGATGCTTCATACAAAATTAATGGAGAAGATATGACAATGATGATATGGGGAGCAATCATAGGGGAGTACAAAGGGAAATCCTTGCTAAACTGTGTCATTTACTATTGATTGTATAAAATTCATCTGCTACCTAACTGACTCTGTGGCAGGACATAATAATGCATTGTTGTTGGAGGCAGATGTTGCTGGGTTCAATATACAGGTGTAAGTAGTAATTTTTCAAGTGTGTATGATACTTTTAAATACATTTACTTATATTTTTGCTGTTCACCATTGCTTCGCTCTGGTGCATGATGCTCACCATTGTCAAATAATTGTTTAAAGAAAGGAAATGGGGAAGACAGGAAAGTGGTAAAATGGGGAGCAAGCAGGGGGGAAATCAAAATTAAAAGAGGGCAGGACAGTGCAGGAGGGATGAAGGAAAGAATAATAGCTATCCATTTCTTCAAGAGTAAATGAACATAGGAGGGCTTAGCCCTTCTTCAAATTACCTCACCTCCCCTGATAAATAATGCGAGCAAAAAATAACAGACCTCTCTGTCTTACTGTTTTGTTTACCTTCCTGTCACTTTCCCTTACTGTCCTACTCTACGACTACTACTACCTCTATACTTACATCTAGTTCTGTATACCACAGTTCTTTAACACATTTTCTTTTTTCTCTTTTACAAATGGGAACTAAATTACAAACCGTCTACTGTAAAATGTATAAAATTTATAGTAGTAAAGTACTTAATCTAGGATCTATATGTGAATGAATTCTGCTCTGCCTTGTAAAACTGTACTTACTCTGTAACAGACAAGACTAAATAATAGTAAGTATAATGTATATCTAATTGTTCAAATGTTATATCATGTAACAATATACAATGTCTGTCTTATCAAGGAATTTTTCCTATGTAACTCCTTATCATATGTTCATGTAACCTTGATGTGTTTCTCTTCCTTTCAATGTTTGATTTCTGTGTGAAATTTTTCACCCAAGGCCTCTGCTGAAAATGGGCTATTCACCCAGTTGGAATTTTCCAGTAAACAAATGTAAAATAAATAAATATGCAAATTACTGGATGAATTTGGACTGTCACCTCCAGAGAAAAGGGTGACCACAACACAATCATGTTGTATAGTGAACTGGACCGAATTAAGTGTGTCATGAAGACACGTGCAAAATGGAAAGTTATGTATGGGACAGTTTTTTTTTGTGGGACAGGTGCCCAGTTTTTTTTTTTTTTTAAGAAAGAGAGGCGAATTTTGGTAAAGGGATGTTAGAATGCCTGGGTAAGGTAAGTTGGGTAGGTGAGGAAGCAATAGCAGACAGACAAGAAAAACAAGACAAGATACAGGGACAGTGAAGGACATTAGAGGTGGGTGAACACCATGTTTGGGGAGAGGTTGGGGAAATGAAGGTCTCATGCACATCAAGCTGGGTAACAGTGAGAACTGAGTCCTCAACCAGTGGACTGTCATCACTGTCAACTCACTGCACTGCTGGCTGCAGTGCCTGAAATCTGCATCTCCTACAGGTATTCTGAACCAGGATGGAGAGCAGGCATTCCATCCAGAATAGGTGTGCACCCACAGCATGGTGCTCAATCAATCCTATGCACCATCCCTGGCAGTTCTTCTCAGCTGATAAAGTCACTACCTCCACCACTGTTCCCAGAGGAAGCCACAGGCCTATCCTCCAGGGTAGAACTACCTGTGGGGCCAGGTAGTTCAGGGGCTGCAGAGGGGGTTTTGCCAGGTCACACACTAGAAGTGCTGGGCAGTGGTGCTATAGCCAGTGTAGTGGGAGCAGGAGGATCCCATGGAACAGGTCTACCCTGCTGTGCTGTGGGTAGAAAACAAAAACAACAAATTAAAAAACAAAGAAAAGTTAAGGGTTGGGTGAGAGGAAAAAAGGGAGAATATTAGTAACTTCATGTGTGACATACAAACCATTGATACAATTATTTGACTCTATTCTGTTACCTTTATTACACTACAAACTCCTAACAGATTTCTTCATTACTTTTAAGACTACCCAGTTCAGAACAGAGACACACTATAGTATAGATTGCAGCCAGCAATCTTTGATATGTGCATATATTGCACATATGAATGTTCCAATTATACAGATTACAGTTTACAGCAGGCTATTTGTGCTACTGGTATAGAGGCATGAAGTTACATTGCAATAATGATGAGAACCTAGTAGCACGGTATATTTAGGAAGTGTGTTTCTTGAACCCACAACCACTGACTACTCTCTAATACTGTACTGTTATTTTGTCATACAGACTACTGCATGCATAGTTTCCTTTTTCAGTTTATAGAGGCATACTCACTATTTGAGAATATGGAGATGTTGCTTTGTGCCACAGACTAAGGCATGCATACTTTCTTTTACAGATGAGATATGCACGCTCAATTTGATACAAGTTTATTAAATACCAACTAAGCTGCCCTTAACTTTTAATGCTACTAAACCGTTATTAAAATTATTATTATTCAATTAATATTTAGAACAGTACAGTTCTGATGCATACATACTAAATGCTTCTCGCATCCTTAACAAATGCATAGCATGGGACCTCATATTTGAGGCTTGGTTTGTGGCAGCTGTGGAAGAAAACACAACAGAATACCATTATGAATACTAGTCTTGCCTATATTCAGCTTTTAACTCTTACAATTACTCACTGAAATTGATACATACACATCAGTGGGTTGTCCTCGTACTAAATTACTCAATCCAATGGTTGAGGGTATCTTGCATCCTCCTCCAGAGGTCATCAAAATGATATCTTCGGTGTTCGTCAGTGACGGAGATACCTGTAGAACTGGTCAGGATTCTGCCAATACTATTCCTGGCTTAAGACTTGTATTCTGAGCCTAAATAGTCTTGCTGCAGCAGCTGGGGCCCATGCTCCTTAACTAGGAGTCCAAAGAAGCCTTTGGACTCCTGAACTCTCTACCTCTGCATGTGTACTTCCTCACTAACAACAGACATGTCTACCATATCTCAAACTAAATGTAGAATGAGCATTTTGCAGGAATTGTATTTTAAATCCTGATGTTTTCCTGCCAGTTGCCCATTTTGCACTTACTGAGAGTGCACACATTTTGTTTTTGCAACATTTGAAAATGTTGAGCATTGCTTACCACCATCAAAACCCTGCAGCCGAGGGTGCGCATTGGCAGACACTATGTTTGCGTGATGTTAAGCAATGCACAACAGTGGCAAGCACTGTAATTTTAAGATTATTTGGTATACAGGCAGCTGTGCAAATGTGCTAGTCAAATGGACCGTGTCCATGGTTCTCCTACACTTACAGCTATTGTCACAATAAGGTTGGGAAAACAGTTGTGTATGTTGCACTTCATTGCTATAGTCTGCAGTCTCACAACAGTGAAACAAAATTTGCTCACCCTGTACTAGAACCCTGGACCATCAGCACTCCACACCTACACGTAAAACCTGCTACCAAAGGATTAGTGACATGATATGCCCTATCTTAGCATTTATTGTAAAGTTCCAGCCAAACATGTTTGTGCTAAGCAGTGCATTGCGCAAACACTGGCCTCAAAAAAAAAAAAAATAGTTGAAATGAAGAAAAACAATCTATGGCAATGCCCCAAACAAATTTTAATGAAGAAAACTCAAGTAAGGGAAAAGCAATTTCCTTGCTGTCCAAAAGTCCACTTTTGTGGCCAGCAACCTTACATGGAAAAGCTATCCGCATCATACCTCCCAATTGTGCAGAATTTTGCAGAATGTCCAAACGTTTGCATGAAAATTTTTGTGCTATTCCTTGTAAAATGTGTGGTTTTCTGGAAAATCACTGAAGATTGAAGTCAATACATAATGATGTACATTTCATTTTCGTACTTTATATTCTTCAGAAAATGCATACTAACACAAATCCTATTATTGTACATACTTTCTATGCTTATAAGAACAATATGGTAAATCTGTCCCTGGTTTTGGGACTTTGATTATTTTAGTCTTTGTCCAGATTTCTTACACTAAAGTTGGGATGTACAATCTACATTCATATTACAGGTTTCATGGCAACACTGCTGCAAGCTGCAAAACCTTGCTTACGCATGCCACACATCATTAATATGCATGGCACAACACCGCTTGATGAGCAATATCATGTACATGAAAACACTCTGTGTAGGCTCTGTTCGGAACATACACAGAGTTTATTGAATCCAGGGGATTGTATTTTCTCTCCATTATTTAAGGCAATGCAATCTTTTGTATAATTGTTTTAACTGAAATCATATACTTGAAGACCAGACATAAGCAAAACATTTTTTTCTCAGAAACAATAACTAAGCATTAACATTTTTTACTATTAGACATTTGGTCAGTAATTAAAACACTTTTCCTTAAGACTAAGTCAGGATTATCATTGTCTCAGCAGATATACTTATCATTAAACTGAGTAACAGTTGAAAGCCGGATATTATTAACGACCATCTGTTTATCTTAAATGAGAGTAATTTTGCAATGATGGATCTTAGTCTGTGGTTTAGTGCAGCCAGCTGATGATGAGTACAGCAAAACATCCTTTCAGAGTCATATCAATGATGTCAGTGAAGAACTAATAATACATAAATACAGATGGTAAAATTGAAGTGAATTAGATGTAATCTTTCTTTTCACTCAAAAAGATGATAAAACCAAACATTACAAGATCTGTTTTCTAGGTCTTTGTACTATCCAGAGTGTAATAGTTTTTTTTAAACAAAATTAAAATTTCTTGACTCCTGGTGTATATATCATTCACTTTCCAGTGAGAAGGATATTCTTTCAGTGCTGTGATACTAAAGATATATGTATTTTTTGTTGCAGGTTAGAAATCTGTAGAGATGTTTTTCAGTTGACTTTTGAACAGCCCAATTTGCAGTTAAATTATTTTCTAGAAATCTCATCTTACATTGATTTCCTTGAATATTTGGTTTCAGTTAAATTATTGACTAGAAATGTTATCTAGCATTGTTTTTCTTGAAGATATGGTTTCAGCCATTATTCTAATTTGCAAAACATTTATTTCATATGCTCAAAGTTGTTTATGAAACAAAATCTCTTAATATTATGCAATGGATGTTTTATAATGACATTTATCCAAATCTATGTATTTTGCCACCTCTGAGTCATTATGCATCATCATCATCATCATCATCCCTAAAATACTGCCAGCTTCCGTTTGCAATTACAAAAAGAAAAGAAAGAAAAAAACTTTTACTAGGGAGCTTTGCCCCCACACCCTTAAAAATGGGATCTCTGCCCTCACACCCCTAGTAATTAAATATACTAAATCCAGGGTAACACAAATATGAAGAATAGGGAAAATCCCAGGAATTATGTAACAATCAAAACAATGAACTTCAACTGTTACATAATTCAACCCACTGTACCACCAAAAAAAGTCAGCAGGGAGGTTGGGATAATGGTTAAGGTGTTTACCTTACAGACACAAGATACAAGGTTTGATTTTCACATGGGGTAATCGTCTAGGCTTAAAATGGCCAAAAAAGGCAGTTACTAATCTATCTATGAAAAGTTCAGCATGGAATGTAATATCATGTGGGGATAACTCATATGGGTGGACTCACCTTGGTCTAAAAGAATTGTGTTTGAGATAGTCAACAGGTATGCAAAACTGCAGAATTCTTGGGGTTGAATAATAATCTCTTTCCCCAATATTAGGCAGTCTTAGAGTTAATATATAATTAGCAGAGGCTGTGAGATGCATGGCCTCACATGGAGACTGCTGTAGGGGGTCTTGACCCTGGGGAAAAAAACAATGTTTTTAGCTTTAGTTTAAGAATTAAATGCGCCAGGGTTCTTTCCCAATGCATGCAAGGTAGCATGTAGCTGTTTGGTTTGTTGATCTTTTGCAGTTGACAATTAGAAGTTCTGAGTATGAGATACTCAACATACACACACACACATACACACACACACACACACACACACACACACACACACATATATGTATATATAAATACATACATAAACATATGTGTGTGTGTGGAAAGGGAGGGATGATAGATCTTAGAGATTCTCTTAATTAACTTGCCCCTTCCATCACACCTTTTAATCACCTCTGCAGCAGAAGGACAAACACCACTAAATTTCTATCCAAGGAAGAATTTAAAATCTCAAGTTTAACATCATTCAAGAGGTACTGAGAATGCAGCCAAGCAAACCTTAAAACAGTACCAGTAGCCATAGCCCAGGAAGAAGTATCAAAGAAGTCATATACATGCTGTAAACAATGAGTAGTGACCTGCGCAGTAGGAGAAACAAAGTTATTTAAAGATGTTTCCTCACAAGAAGAAAGTCCAGATAAAACACAATTTGTCAGAACAAACAGTTAGAGCATATGAACCTAATTAATTCAAAATTCTGAAAATCAAAGTTGAAGAAGTATGCACTTTTCCCATATCCATCAATAATTTTCTCATCCTTCTCAGAAAGAGGTGGATTAGAAATAATTAAGTGCTTAGCAGCAGTGAGATCAATTAAAGCTATTTGCTGGATCAGGTTTAAGAATAGTGTATTAACGTTTAGAAGAATGAGGAATTTTATGCATCCTTTCTGCCCTTTTAAGGACAGCTAGATGACTATCAGAAACATTGCAGTCAGTAACACACACATCCTCTAAAGCAGACAGAACAGGAAAAATGGGTGTAGGTTCTGAAAAATTGTTTTGAAACAATTTATAGTATTTTCAGAGGGACTGAGAAACCTCAGTGTTTCCCTGCTGAAAACACTGGCACATTCTAGAAATAGTATCAGAGAAAGAGAAACTCCCCACTGATAAAATCAGAAACTGAGCCCTCCACTAAATCTGAATCAGAAGTCTGAGGGGGAAAAAATGTTTATCCATCCCTGCATCTTCCTGTTCAGATTCAAAATCTTAAATCTCTTCAGGAAATCCCTCTTTCTTTTCAATAGCCTGACTTAAACCCTGAGACAGACCCACTAACTATTCCTTTCAAAAGAAAATTGAGGAGAAGTAGATACATGCTTTCTTTTCTGTTTCTTTTTGATGCGAAAATGGTGCCAACTGTGTTACTAATAGCAGCAGTTTCCTCAAAGGATGGGTACAGCATTCTCACACAAAAGGGTGAACCTTTTCTCTACCCTCTCCCAGGACCAACAAGAGTGGCTCTCCTTTGCCCACTGAAGTGAACCCCTAATAGCCACAAAGGTTATGGCTAACCCCTGGTCCAAAATGGCTGTAGATGCTTCACCAGAGCGATCTGGAGTAAAAATGAGTGGTCTGAGGTACAGGAAATGGCCGCAGCAGTCACCTACCTGTGGCTGAGACAAATTTCAAGCCAGCTGTGGTGGAAAAAGATGTTTTTTTTTTTCTTTCTGTGGCTGGAAAAAGGACTGATCATGGTACTGGTAGTATGTTCCATTGTCATGCCAAAAATGGTTTCTGTTTCTCAGGAAGACAAGCAGCAATTGCAGGTAAACACTTCCAGTCCACAGAAGTTACTTTTTGATAAAAAAAACACAGTAAAAAGCTATTTAAAACAGTACTCCAGCCCCATAAAAGTGAAATAAACAAACTTTCTCTGCAGAAAATATGTTTTCAGTTACTTTAAAGCACTTTCAAACTGACAAAAATAGTGCTCTGTTTAAAAATATGTTACAGTCTCAAGACAGTCAGTCAAAACACAACACTTATAGCTTTAAAATAACTTTCTTGAACAGGAAAGTAATAAAGCATCAGCAAAATTAAGAAACTTGAATGTTTTTCTCCCCAAAGGAAACTTATCTGCCCAACAAAGGAAAGCACAACCCAGCCTTTAATCCTCGAAAGCCTCAGAAGAGCATACTGTTCAGAGGCAGTAAAACTCGTAAGGACCTTGTACCCTGACTTGTCTGTTATTCAGCTTTTCTCAAGCTGACTGACATTGTGGTTGTGTGGAAGGTGCCCTGAAGCTCTGGAAGCTGTCCTGACATTATATCCATGCCAGTATATAACCCCATATAGCTAAGGCTACTGCAGCAGTGAGGAATATAATGAACCTAGAAGGTTGGGAGGGGCTCACTCTTAATAATAAAAAGTGGATGAGCTGTTGAAGCAAGGTAGGTAGTTGTCATTTGAGAATAGGGTAGTAGAAGATAGTGAGGTTAGAGTCAGGCTTCTGAGCAGAGATTCTGTATTTTTGGGAAGTTAGTAGACAGATGAAGAAGTAATGGGAGTGGAATTGTCCTGTGGCAAGACTGGTTACTGATTCTGTCCTTCTGCTTTACAGAAGAAGTATGAGGCTAATGCCTCTCAAGCAGTGGTGTTTTTTCAGAAGGCCTCCAAACATCAGTAGATGGTTGAATATATGTTGCTTTTGAGGCAGGCATGAGGGAGAAGGCAATATGTACCTAGAGAGAAGAGTACAGAACAGACAGGCTGAAGCACCACAGGAGATGTGTTAGGAAGGAGCTGGAGGTAGGAGTAATGGCACCCATTGAGGAGCCACAGCTTGCAACAGGTAATAATCATACTGTTGTTACTCAAGGGGATCTAGAAGGTGGGTTGACAACAATGTGTATTCGATAGGTTGTTACAAGGGTTGAATGAGGCAGGTAAGTTGAATTTAAAGGACATGTTCAGGATAGATATGTCAGAGCAGAGCCATTCTCATGAGAATGTGCTGCAGGATAGGGCCTTCTCAGGAAGGGAATACTGTATTTTGTGATCCTAGTAGGAACCCAGCTTTTAGCTGTTTGCCCTTTGGCCAGTAAGGTTTAGCTGAGGATGAGGAGTGAGGTCAATTAACTATGGAATGTGTGTTATCCTTTTTAGAGGGTAGCTAATGTGTGTTTATTACAGTGCATAGCCCCTTGATAGTGAAAGGGAATATTTGACAGAGAGTTCATTGATATTTTTGAAATAACTGATATACACAGGGTTCAGACAGTTTCTGTGGATGAGTCACCCAGGGTCTGAAGACCCTCAAGAAGGTTTGTTTTGTGACCTTGTATAGGAGGAAGCCATCTTAGGAATAGATCATGGGGCAGTTGTAACTAGGTTTGGTTTACTTCCTAGTGGTGGTTCTGAAGAAATACTCCAAGTTTGGTCTTGCCATGTTAGCCTAACTATTAATGATATAGGATGCACAGCACTTGAGAGGGGATTATGGATATGGTATAATTAGTGTTTCCAGAAGCTAAAAGCAGAGAAAAAGTCCCTTTATTTGGAATGAAGATATGCAGACAGTTGGTTAGGCATAACGGCTGATACAGTAGGAGATGTGGCAAGAGTAGGGCAGGAAGAGGTAAGGAGTAGAAATAGAATGTCTTAGGCATTCAACAGGGGCAAATGTAGTTGGGCGATGTATAGGTTTACATAGGTATGTTCATTTTGTGGCTGACCACACAGCAGAGTTACATAATTAGGAAAGATTCAGGACAGGGAGGCCAGTGCCTCACTGGCCCTCAAGATGTCAACACAGAAGATCAGTCAAGGGAACTAATCAGGAAAGAAAGTGTCAGAGTCTTGAGGGGCTTAGTACTCTTTTGGGGGTGGGGGGGTAGCCTTTGCATTCATCTATCAGAATTACAACTTTATTGCCAGGAATTAATTAAGGGATTTACAAAAGATTTTTGATTAGGTCAGAAGTGAAGGCTGTGATCCATTTGCAACTAGTCAAAGGCAGAAAGGATATTATTCAGGTTTTGTTGAATAAGGAAATAAAGGCAGGTTGGATGTTAGGTCTGCTAGTTTTTCTCCCATTTCCAGAGTTTAGGGTATCACTGTAGGTTTTCGTCCAAAGAAGATGAGAGGAGAATACTGACTCATTCATCACCTCTTACTGATGATTGGAGGCCTTCTGAAAAAACTTGAGAGAATGGCAACATTGATAGAGGTGATGTTAGAGAACAGTATGCATTATTGGATGATGTACAGCAGTTTGTTCTATGTCTTTTTGACCCTTGGTTGATTAAGCTTTACATCGCAGTGGTCTTTCATTTATTGCCTATTAAAAGAGAGGATTTTCTGATGTTAGGGATGAGGTTGTAGAGAAAGTTTTATTTAGATAAGGCCATGGCCCTAGCTTTTGTTATAGTGTGCAAAACATTTCAGAAGTTTTGCTCTACATTTGTGCATCATAGTTCTCAACCTCTTAGAATTCCCAAAAATAGGAACAAAATTTAAATATCATTCTTACAAACTTAGAAAGTTGATAGAATAAATGTTGAAGGTCTTATTTCCATGCATTTCTGAAGGATATGTCAGAACTGTAAACTGCTTTTTCATACTGAGAGTTGTATTTTCTGTTTGTTAGGGCTCTATCCGAGCTTTTCTGTGCATTTTTGATAATTGTTTGCAGTTAAAAGCATTCTCAAGTCTGCTTCTTGATCTGTTTAAAACTTTCATTTAGTGGCTACAGCTAGGAACTATAATAATGTGCATTAATATAGTTGCATTTTTTATTTAACTACTAAATTGTAAACTGCTTTTTCATACTGAGACTTGTATTTTCTCTTTGTGGGTTTTCTTTCTATGCTTTTAAAGTGAGGTTTCTGTGTTCTGCTCAGGTGGCATAATCTTGATAGAGGCCTGTTGTCTAGGCTGGTAGTTTTGTTTGAGTTTCCTGTGTTTCTGGCAGCCATTGTCTGCTGATTGTCTTCATTATTATTGAGAGTAACAAGGCATCCTGATCTTCTGTAGTACGAGTGATTGGGTAATAGCAGGGGCTGAGTAGTAATCTGATCTTCCAACTCTTCCATTCTTACTGCTATATAAACCCTGTGTCTTATAAAGGTTCTGCTTGTATTGCTCAGGCTCAGGATTGCTTTGCACAAGTGTAAATTCCTTAAGATTCCAAGTTATTTCTTACACTTATTTCACTGAACTGCATTTCTGAAACGTTTATAATTGTGCTATACAGTTGATCTACTACATTTTGCACTGTTATAAAGCTTTTTTCATTGTTTCACTGCATTTATGTGCTGTTTTATACTGTTTTAACATTACTTAACTGTAAACTGCTTTTTTATACTGAGAGTTGTATTTTCTGTTTGTGAGTGCTCTGTCCAAGCTTTTCTGTGCATTTTTGATAATTGTTTACAGTTAAAAGCATTCTTGAGTCTGCTTCTTCATCTGTTTAAAACTTTCATTTAGTGACTACTGCTAGGAACTGTAATAGTGTGCATTACTATAATTGCATTTTTTATTTAACTACTAAATTGTAAACTGTTTTTTCATTCTGAGACTTGTATTTTCTCTTTGTGGGTGTTCTTTCTGTGCTTTTAAAGTGAGGTTTCTGTGTTCTGCTCAGGTGGCATAATCTTGATAGAGGCCTGTTGTCTAGGCTGGTAGTTTTGTTTGAGTTTCCTGTGTTTCTGGCAGCCATTTTCTGATGATTGTCTTCATTATTATTGAGAGTAACAAGGCCTCCTGACCTTCTGTAGTACGAGTGATTGGGTAATAGCAGGAGCTGAGTAGCAATATGATCTTCCAACTCTTCCATTCTTACTGCTATATAAACCCTCTGTCTTATAAAGGTTCTGCTTGTATTGCTCAGGCTCTGGATTGCATTGAACAAGTGGAAATTCCTTAAGATTCCAAGAGCAGGATAACTTATTTCTTACACTTATTTCACTGAACTGCACTTCCGAAACACTTATAATTGTGCTATACAGTTGATCTACTACACTTTGCACTGTTATAAAGCTTTTTTATTGTTTCACTGCATTTATGTACTGTTTATACTGTTTTAACATTACTTAACTGTAAACTGCTTTTTCGTACTGAGAGTTGTATTTTCTGTTTGTGAGTGCTCTATACAAGCTCTTCTGTGCATTTTTGATAATTGTTTACAGTTAAAAGCATTCTCAAGTCTGCTTCTTGATCTGTTTAAAACTTTCATTTAGTGGCTACAGCTAGGAACTGCAATAGTGTGCATTACTATAATTGCATTTTTTTTATTTAACTACTAAATTGTAAACTGCTTTATCATACTGAGACTTGTATTTTCTCTTTGTGGGTGTTCTTTCTGTGCTTTTAAAGTGAGGTTTCTGTGTTCTGCTCAGGTGGCATAATCTTGATAGAGGCCTGTTGTCTAGGCTGGTAGTTTTGTTTGAGTTTCCTGTGTTTCTGGCAGCCATTTTCTGCTGATTGTCTTCATTATTATTGAGAGTAACAAGGCCTCCTGACCTTCTGTAGTACGAGTGATTGGGTAATAGCAGGGGCTGAGTAGTAATCTGATCTTCCAACACTTCCATTCTTACTGCTATATAAACCCTGTGTCTTATAAAGGTTCTGCTTGTATTGCTCAGGCTCTGGATTGCATTGCACAAGTGGAAATTCCTTAAGATTCCAAGAGCAGGATAAGTTATTTCTTACACATTTCACTGAACTGCACTTCTGAAATGCTTATAATTGTGCTATACAGTTGATCTACTACATTTTGCATTGTTATAAAGCTTTTTTTATTGTTAAACTGCATTTATGTACTGTTTTATACTGTTTTACCATTACTTAACTGTAAACTGCTTTTTCATACTGAGAGTTGTATTTTCTGTTTGTGAGTGCTCTATCCGAGCTTTTCTGCACATTTTTGATAATTGTTTACAGTTAAAAGCATTCTTGAGTCTGCTCCTTGATATGTTTAAAACTTTTCTTTAGTGGCTACAGCTAGGAACTGTAATTTTTCCCACCCACCCACCCTAGTGTTGTGTGTTCTTATACTTGGTGGCTTTGCAGTTGCCTGCCCATACTGTATATTTGATCTGTGACACTCCTCCCAGTCTAGTGTCATTAGTTCACTCAATCTAATAGAGAACATTTGTGAAAGCCAACCCATTCAGATTCTTAACGTTGAATTAATTTCTGTTCCAGCTTTCTCCATTTCCACTTTATTGGAAAAAAAATCTAAGCTTGCTTCCCCCCTTTCTGTAGCAGGTATTGTCCAGATATGGATTTGCTGTGTCCAGGACTGTTTGTGAGCTCCTAAGCCCCCCACCCCCACTTAACTGGGGTTAAACTATTCCTGGCGCTATAAAGTCTGTTCTTCAAAATTTTCTTTGCAATTAGCTAGCTTTTTAGTTTTAGCACTCATCTGTTTCTTTGAGCTCAGCACTTGTTCAGAACTCATTTAAGCACTAAATAAGTTACAAATTACTACAGCACTCAACTTTCCTCACTTGTCTAGAGGAAAACAGTTTTTAGTACTTAATAAATAAGCACTTATTCAGGCATGTCTAAAGGTCAGCTCCCAGTGTTTTCTCCTGTCTACCTAATGAATCTGGGCATCTTGAGACAATGCAGCAATTGCATCATGTACACAGACAACCCTCTCCTCCTACCACCTAACACTATGACCTGTGAGAGATGCACTTATATAGCCAAACTGGAAACAAAGCTCTCTTCACCAAAGACTGGCCTAGACAGTCAAGAGGAGAAGGTAAACACTTGCACCGCACCACACTCATCACATAGTCCCGCAAAACCTACACCACCAAAACACACACACAGAAGCACAAAACACACACCTACATTTGTGGAGGCTCTCAGTACAAATCTGCCCAAACAACAGAGACCTCCAAAGCAGAAATGCAAGCAACCTCCGCCGCCCAACACAACGCAAATGACACATAGCCCACATACTCAATGTGCCACTCAACTACAGCCCATAAGGCATAACGTACCCAACACTCTAGTCATAGGTGACTCCATAGTCAGGCACACTGATGTTCCACTCACCAGGCTAAACAAGGAAAAAGTTACTGTCAGCTGCCTGTCAGGTGCAAGGATCTGCCACATAATGCATGCACTCAGGTCTCTCCACAAGAAGTACAAATATGACTTTGTCATTGTCCATGTTGGTGTGAATGACCTGAGATGTACCTCCCTGGACTACATGAAAAGAGACATGGAGGAGCTCTCCGATCTTGTAGCCCAGGCAGGTATGACCCTAGCCCTGAGTAGAATCCTGCCATCACCCAGAATGACACCACAGTACAAGGACAAAATGATTGACTTTAACAATTGGCTAAGCTTCTGGTGTCATTCTAAGGGAATCCAGTATGTGTCTGTCTTGGATGACATGATCGACAGACCACGCTGCTTTGCCAGAGATGGCCTGCAACTGTCGCCCTTGGGATTCCGGATACTGGCAAAGGCTCTTGCCACCCCTATAGTGCCTTTTTAGGCAAGGTTCAAATGACAAATTCACCACCGTAACAGGTACAAGCAAGCAAAATCTGAGGGTAATGCTACTCAATGCTAGAAGTCTAAACCTCAAAATGCACTCACTCAAGGCACTCCTTAAAATGGAGAACATTGACATCTGTGCAGTAACAGAGACCTGGATCAAAGCTCCAGAGAGCACCCCTGCATTAACAGGCAATAATTCATACCACATCTTTCGGCCACCAAACCCGGACCGAAACACTAAAGATGGAGGCATGTCCATATTCATTAAGGATATCCACACCTTCAAGCTAGTTGCTCAGCATAATGCATCCAAGATTATCCAAGTTCAACTAACTCTGGACAAAACCGCAATCCAGATTGCGGCTTGCTACAGACCCCCCCATCATGCCCCAGGATTCCCACTCCTCTTTTCTTGATACACTGGAAAATATTAAGGTACAACCCAACACTCTATTAAAGGGTGATTTAAACTACCCCACCATTAACTGGGAAAACTACTCATGTACCAACTCTTTTTCTCAACGTTTTCTGGAAATCATCAATTCCAACGCCTTGGATCAACTTATCCACACCCCCACCAGGGGCAGCAATATCCTAGACCTAGTCATCACTAACATGGGTGACCGGTGACAGTTCTCAACCTCTTAGAATTCCCAAAAATAGGAACAAAATTTAAATATCATTCTTACAAACTTAGAAAGTTGATAGAATAAATGTTGAAGGTCTTATTTCCATGCATTTCTGAAGGATATGTCAGAACTGTAAACTGCGTTTTCATACTGAGAGTTGTATTTTCTGTTTGTTAGGGCTCTATCCGAGCTTTTCTGTGCATTTTTGATAATTGTTTGCAGTTAAAAGCATTCTCAAGTCTGCTTCTTGATCTGTTTAAAACTTTCATTTAGTGGCTACAGCTAGGAACTATAATAATGTGCATTAATATAATTGCATTTTTTATTTAACTACTAAATTGTAAACTGCTTTTTCATACTGAGACTTGTATTTTCTCTTTGTGGGTTTTCTTTCTATGCTTTTAAAGTGAGGTTTCTGTGTTCTGCTCAGGTGGCATAATCTTGATAGAGGCCTGTTGTCTAGGCTGGTAGTTTTGTTTGAGTTTCCTGTGTTTCTGGCAGCCATTGTCTGCTGATTGTCTTCATTATTATTGAGAGTAACAAGGCATCCTGATCTTCTGTAGTACGAGTGATTGGGTAATAGCAGGGGCTGAGTAGTAATCTGATCTTCCAACTCTTCCATTCTTACTGCTGTATAAACCCTGTGTCTTATAAAGGTTCTGCTTGTATTGCTCAGGCTCTGGATTGCATTGCACAAGTGTAAATTCCTTAAGATTCCAAGTTATTTCTTACACTTATTTCACTGAACTGCATTTCTGAAACATTTATAATTGTGCTATACAGTTGATCTACTACATTTTGCACTGTTATAAAGCTTTTTTCATTGTTTCACTGCATTTATGTGCTGCTTTATACTGTTTTAACATTACTTAACTGTAAACTGCTTTTTCATACTGAGAGTTGTATTTTCTGTTTGTGAGTGCTCTGTCCAAGCTTTTCTGTGCATTTTTGATAATTGTTTACAGTTAAAAGCATTCTCGAGTCTGCTTCTTCATCTGTTTAAAACTTTCATTTAGTGACTACTGCTAGGAACTGTAATAGTGTGCATTACTATAATTGCATTTTTTATTTAACTACTAAATTGTAAACTGTTTTTTACTTTCTGAGACTTGTATTTTCTCTTTGTGGGTGTTTTTCTGTGCTTTTAAAGTGAGGTTTCTGTGTTCTGCTCAGGTGGCATAATCTTGATAGAGGCCTGTTGTCTAGGCTGGTAGTTTTGTTTGAGTTTCCTGTGTTTCTGGCAGCCATTTTCTGATGATTGTCTTCATTATTATTGAGAGTAACAAGGCCTCCTGACCTTCTGAAGTACGAGTGATTGGGTAATAGCAGGAGCTGAGTAGCAATATGATCTTCCAACTCTTCCATTCTTACTGCTATATAAACCCTCTGTCTTATAAAGGTTCTGCTTGTATTGCTCAGGCTCTGGATTGCATTGCACAAGTGGAAATTCCTTAAGATTCCAAGAGCAGGATAACTTATTTCTTACACTTATTTCACTGAACTGCACTTCCGAAACACTTATAATTGTGCTATACAGTTGATCTACTACACTTTGCACTGTTATAAAGCTTTTTTATTGTTTCACTGCATTTATGTACTGTTTATACTGTTTTAACATTACTTAACTGTAAACTGCTTTTTCGTACTGAGAGTTGTATTTTCTGTTTGTGAGTGCTCTATACAAGCTCTTCTGTGCATTTTTGATAATTGTTTACAGTTAAAAGCATTCTCAAGTCTGCTTCTTGATCTGTTTAAAACTTTCATTTAGTGGCTACAGCTAGGAACTGCAATAGTGTGCATTACTATAATTGCATTTTTTTTATTTAACTACTAAATTGTAAACTGCTTTATCATACTGAGACTTGTATTTTCTCTTTGTGGGTGTTCTTTCTGTGCTTTTAAAGTGAGGTTTCTGTGTTCTGCTCAGGTGGCATAATCTTGATAGAGGCCTGTTGTCTAGGCTGGTAGTTTTGTTTGAGTTTCCTGTGTTTCTGGCAGCCATTTTCTGCTGATTGTCTTCATTATTATTGAGAGTAACAAGGCCTCCTGACCTTCTGTAGTACGAGTGATTGGGTAATAGCAGGGGCTGAGTAGTAATCTGATCTTCCAACACTTCCATTCTTACTGCTATATAAACCCTGTGTCTTATAAAGGTTCTGCTTGTATTGCTCAGGCTCTGGATTGCATTGCACAAGTGGAAATTCCTTAAGATTCCAAGAGCAGGATAAGTTATTTCTTACACATTTCACTGAACTGCACTTCTGAAATGCTTATAATTGTGCTATACAGTTGATCTACTACATTTTGCACTGTTATAAAGCTTTTTTATTGTTAAACTGCATTTATGTACTGTTTTATACTGTTTTACCATTACTTAACTGTAAACTGCTTTTTCATACTGAGAGTTGTATTTTCTGTTTGTGAGTGCTCTATCCGAGCTTTTCTGCACATTTTTGATAATTGTTTACAGTTAAAAGCATTCTTGAGTCTGCTCCTTGATATGTTTAAAACTTTTCTTTAGTGGCTACAGCTAGGAACTGTAATTTTTCACACCCACCCACCCTAGTGTTGTGTGTTCTTATACTTGGTGGCTTTGCAGTTGCCTGCCCATACTGTATATTTGATCTGTGACACTCCTCCCAGTCTAGTGTCATTAGTTCACTCAATCTAATAGAGAACATTTGTGAAAGCCAACCCATTCAGATTCTTAACGTTGAATTAATTTCTGTTCCAGCTTTCTCCATTTCCACTTTATTGGAAAAAAAAATCTAAGCTTGCTTCCCCCCTTTCTGTAGCAGGTATTGTCCAGATATGGATTTGCTGTGTCCAGGACTGTTTGTGAGCTCCTAAACCTCCCCCCTCCCCACTTAACTGGGGTTAAACTATTCCTGGCGCCATAAAGTCTGTTCTTCAAAATTTTCCTTGCAATTAGCTAGCTTTTTAGTTTTAGCACTCATCTGTTTCTTTGAGCTCAGCACTTGTTCAGAACTCATTTAAGCAATAAATAAGTTACAAATTACTACAGCACTCAACTTTCCTCACTTGTCTAGAGGAAAACAGTTTTTAGTACTTAATAAATAAGCACTTATTCAGGCATGTCTAAAGGTCAGCTCCCGGTGTTTTCTCCTGTCTACCTAATGAATCTGGGCATCTTGAGACAATGCAGCAATTGCATCATGTACACAGACAACCTTCTCCTCCTACCACCTAACACTATGACCTGTGAGAGATGCACTTATATAGCCAAACTGGAAACAAAGCTCTCTTCACCAAAGACTGGCCTAGACAGTCAAGAGGAGAAGGTAAACACTTGCACCGCACCACACTCATCACATAGTCCCGCAAAACCTACACCACCAAAACACACACACAGAAGCACAAAACACACACCTACATTTGCGGAGGCTCTCAGTACAAATCTGCCCAAACAACAGAGACCTCCAAAGCAGAAATGCAAGCAACCTCCGCCGCCCAACACAACCCAAATGACACATAGCCCACATACTCAGTGTGCCACTCAACTACAGCCCATAAGGCATAACGTACCCAACACTCTAGTCATAGGTGACTCCATAGTCAGGCACACTGATGTTCCACTCACCAGGCTAAACAAGGAAAAAGTTACTGTCAGCTGCCTGTCAGGTGCAAGGATCTGCCACATAATGCATGCACTCAGGTCACTCCACAAGAAGTACAAATATGACTTTGTCATTGTCCATGTTGGTGTGAATGACCTGAGATGTACCTCCCTGGACTACATGAAAAGAGACATGGAGGAGCTCTCCGATCTTGTAGCCCAGGCAGGTATGACCCTAGCCCTGAGTAGCCTCCTGCCATCACCCAGAATGACACCACAGTACAAGGACAAAATGATTGACTTTAACAATTGGCTAAGCTTCTGGTGTCATTCTAAGGGAATCCAGTATGTGTCTGCCTTGGATGACATGATCGACAGACCACGCTGCTTTGCCAGAGATGGTCTGCAACTGTCGCCCTTGGGATTCCGGATACTGGCAAAGGCTTTTGCCACCCCTATAGTGCCTTTTTAGGCAAGGTTCAAATGACAAATTCACCACCGTAACAGGTACAAGCAAGCAAAATCTGAGGGTAATGCTACTCAATGCTAGAAGTCTAAACCTCAAAATGCACTCACTCAAGGCACTCCTTAAAATGGAGAACATTGACATCTGTGCAGTAACAGAGACCTGGATCAAAGCTCCAGAGAGCACCCCTGCATTAACAGGCAATAATTCATACCACATCTTTCGGCCACCAAACCCGGACCGAAACACTAAAGATGGAGGCATGTCCATATTCATTAAGGATATCCACACCTTCAAGCTAGTTGCTCAGCATAATGCATCCAAGATTATCCAAGTTCAACTAACTCTGGACAAAACCGCAATCCAGATTGCGGCTTGCTACAGACCCCCCCATCATGCCCCAGGATTCCCACTCCTCTTTTCTTGATACACTGGAAAATATTAAGGTACAACCCAACACTCTATTAAAGGGTGATTTAAACTACCCCACCATTAACTGGGAAAACTACTCATGTACCAACTCTTTTTCTCAACGTTTTCTGGAAATCATCAATTCCAACGCCTTGGATCAACTTATCCACACCCCCACCAGGGGCAGCAATATCCTAGACCTAGTCATCACTAACATGGGTGACCGGTGCTCCACACCAGAGGTCTGCTCCTCGTTGGTCAGATCCGACCACAAGCTAATCACCCTAGACATCCACATCCCACTCCCACCCCCATTAGGAAAATAACCGTAAAATAATTCTCCAAAGCCAACTTCACGCTTCTTAAGACAGAAGTTTCAAACTTCACGACACCCATGCAGATGGACAATAGAGGTACGACTGCTGAATCTTCTTCTCTGAAGTACAGACTAACACAGAAGGTCTTTGGATAACTAAATTCACAGATGACTGCAAACTAGGAGCCACAATTGAAACTCCTAATGATGTGGACATCCTACAAAAGGGCTTCATTGAGACAGATGCCTGGTGTCAAAGACATGGTCTCAAGCTCAATGCCAAAAAGTGCATTGTCATCCCCTTTGGTAAAAACTCTGAACCCATGAACTACCACATAGGCGGTAGTCTACTTAACACTGGAAGTGTGATAAGAGACCTTGGGACACAGGTGGACAGTAATCTTTCCTTTGATAATCACATCACCACAGTGGTCAGGAAATCCTTCTACGTGGCACACCTCATCAGGAAAGGTTTCTCATCCAGAAAAAAAGAGGTCATTGTTCCCCTGTACTCAACACTCATTAGACCCATTATAGAGTACAACGCCCCTTTTGGTATGTACCTCACAACATCTACAACAACTGGAAAGGCCGCAAAAATACCTCACAAAGAGGATTACTGGCCTCAAACAGATGCATTACGCAGACTGTCTCAAAAAACTCCAGCTTTACTCCATCGCATATCGCCTACTCATAGGCGATCTCTGCCTAACATACAAAGCTATGTCAAACCCAGAGCTGTTGGACATGCTCCACTTAAAGAAATCCCAATCCCTCCGAGCTACACGCTCTAGGGACCTAAACCTTGTCACCACAATAAAAAGAACATGCTGGAGGGATAGATTCCTGTCCCAGAGACTTCCCATACTCTGGAACAGACTACCTATCTATGTCAAACAGAGCTCCTCATTAGCACTCTTCAAGAAAAATCTTGATGGTTGGATGGGTAATAAGAAATTCACCCCGGGGATCACTTCTGTGGTTCTGCTTGACAGGGGCACAGGAAAATAATTTCCTTGGGTGGCGAAAGCCAGGGTACCTTTTTGGCTAGGCTTGTATAGGCCCTAGGGCCAATAGCCTAGTACCTACCTATGAACCTATGAACCTATATAAAATCCGAAACTCAAAGGCTTGTCATTAGTTAATGAATTCAATCTTCACTGATTGACAAAAAAATCCAAAAAAGTAAAAATGTTATGAGGAACAGACCAAAAATATTAGGCAAAAATCTGGGGAGTTGAGAGGTATGGCTGTGCAGAAATTTCTGTAGTTGTCTCATGAACTGGGGGTGCCTTTAGCTAATTCATCAGTCATGCTAAAGGAATGCCTGATCTTGTGGTGTGCTTGCCTCAGTGGCACTGGCTTTCACTTCTGGTGTTTTTTTTTTACTTTTTCTCTACTGTTCTGAGACTCTAGAATTTTAGCTTTTTAAAAATGATATGTAGGGTAGAACTTGGTCTTTTTGTCTGAAAAACTGTAGTTTTAAACATTTGCATTTCAGAGGCTGGATGTTGATGTAAAAAGCTACAAACTGTTGTCATGAGCCCTTAATATAGATTTTTGAAGGAGAAATCAGAAAAGGCGAATAACAGTTTTGAGACTTAAGTCAAGCCTTAAACTACATAAACTGAGATTATGGAAAGTTTTTTAATAATATATGTTTAAAATATTTACTTGTCATGAATATGCATTTGAGATGTATAGTAAAGGAGGAAACAATGGGGAAATCTGTAAAAAAATCATTTGCAAGCAATATACAGTGATGTAAAATGGGGAGATGAAACTATATTGATAGAGTCATGTAGAAATCATATCATCAAGTAATTAATCAAATTAACAGCTATACATCCTTATTAAAAAATCAGCCATTTCATATTCCTAGCTCCTTTCCTTTATTTTCTTTTACATGAACCGGACAACCATTGTAGCTAAATTTCCAAATCTAAGATGCTAAATCAGCTAGCTAAAGGTTAGCGCTTATCATGGTTTTTCTGTTTGTTTTTTTTCAGATTATGCCTTGGAACCTGTAGATGCCTTGCATAGCCTTCATTATTATGTTTAACTTGTTATCCAGCAGCATGTATTAAAAATAAACAATGTGCAGATCTTTTGTTGCAGAATAGGACAAAGCAGATTTCTCCAAAACTTTTAGCTGCTCCCTTAGCAAATAATTTAGCAGCAAGACAACAGACAGCAAACATTAAACTTCAGAAACCTCAAGCAATTTGGAAAGCACAGGCAATTTAGCTTTATACTTAATTAAAACCATTAAGCAGAAAATAACACAATTCTCAACAAATCTGTAGTTTCATGATGCTTAATGTCTTCCAAAGGATGTATGCCACACTAATTGTATACAGTATTTGCAGCCCAATTAACTGGCCATAATTATTTCAACATACAGGCAATATTTACAGTTTTATTGTATGACCCACCTTTTTTTTTGTAAAATATTACCCAGCCTTCTGAAAACAACAGCTTTGTTAGTGACTGGTTTACTTTCTGCTTCATAGTTTTAAGAAATAATAAATTAATTTGTTGGGAATATCATTTTAACATTTAGCAATTTTATTAGAAAGGACATTTCTTTGAGTACTTTCATTTTGTTCATGTTTATTTGAAGTCGACTAAACCCACGGTCTTTAATAAAGTAGTTAAAAAGCATGTCATCAGTTACTAAATGCAACAGCTCTCTTTTGGTCTTCAAACCCAAAGATACACATTCTAAAGATCCTAACTGTCCCTCCCTACATATCATATTACACTTCTACTGGAGAATTATAAAATATCAGACAAGCATACAAAGACACAGATACATACACAAACGCACACATAGACACAGACAGACACACACACACTCACCCCTGGATTTACTAAACTTCTGTGCAGGACTAGCTTAGTCCTGCACGGAAGCGCCCATTTAGGAGCAGGATGGCAGTGCGCCATGCATATTAACAAGGCACACTGCCAGAGTTCCTAGGCTTACACGGACCTTGTACAAGTGCAGGGGGCATGTCTGAGAGCAGAGCTCTCAGAATAAACACACTCCTGTAATGTAGAACAGGAGAAAGGGGTAAGGAATGAGCGAGACCGTTCATAGGTGTCCGCATATCCTCACCAACAGTCCCCCTATGTGTACAACAGCAGCAGTACATAAAATTAAAAAATGAAGAAACCCATTTCTTTTTTTTTAAATATCCGATTAAAGCTAACCATAGGTGCGCGGGCATGCCCATCGCTTAGCTACGGTTAAAGCAGCTTAAAAAGCTGAAGAGGGTAACAAGGAAGATATATGCAAATGAAGCAGCATAGCAATAGTGTAGTAGGCAGAGCATTCGCCTTACGAGCAAGCATTCCTGGTTCGAGTCCCACTGCAACACATTCCATTTTCCATGGCAAAGCACGTTATGACCAATATTTTTGCTGCAAAAACCACTAAATAACATATATTTATGAACTGGAGTACTGCAGGAAATGTACATGTGAAGTGTCACTGTCATAATGAATAAGGCACTAGTAAGCAGGTTTAAATCTCAAATAAGCAGTAGTAAGCATATCTAAGCACTAGTAAGTGGGCTTAAGCCCGTTTGCAAGGCAGTAAGCAATGCTCACACTGGTTAAGCAATTCTAAAGCTAACATTGTGTAAGCAGATGTAACAGCAGGTTAGCAGCGCTTACCATCACGCAAACCTGCACAAACCTGCCTACAACTGCTTTAAAGTGCTTTAATCACTCTGTATCCAATGGCCCGTGTTTTGCCCGGCAACAAAATAAACAGCCTCTGGAAGCCTCGAGCCCAGGACCCTGTACACTACAGTCACAGTAGTTAACCTCTAAGCCATCATAACAGTACATAAGATTGAGGTTTCAACAAACAAATCCTCACCATAGGAAAATCAAACTGAACATGTGAAAGGAATCTATGTATATTGTGATGTTGTATAACATGCTACATAACATAAATATGTGATCTGGAGTACTGCAGTATGGCCAGATGTGAAGTGTTCTTGTAATAAAGTGTTGAAGTCCCCAGGACCCCATACAGTGTATGTAGACATGAATCACGGATACCAGACACATATATAACATGTAACGAATACTAAATCAATGCCAAAAGGAAAATATAATGCAAATTAAATATGAAGCAGGGCTAAGCATTGCACAGCTAAGCTTAGTTGGTGTAAGCAATGTGTAGGCTGGCTAACTCAATCTGCCCAGTGGTATACCCCTTTAAGCAATGCCAACATTAGGTAAGCAGGTGTTCCCATAGCTTAGCCTTTTCAAAACCGTCCAAACACAGAAAAGTGTGGGAAAGTGGGTGTGTTTAAACCCCACAGGCACAAATAATTCCCATAATGCACTCGATTTTGAGCACAGCACTGGGGGCATCCAGGAGTCCAGATTCATGGTATGGCTTCTGGTAAAACATAATGAGCAGAGACTACTGCAGGGCCAGTACCAGGGCTCTCAGTATAAAGTGGAGGCCTGGGACAGACTCACCCGTGACCTCACCAGTGCCACTGGTATCCCCCGTCTGGTGAGCAGGTCAGGCATCACCATACTGACCTGAAGCAGCAGAGGGGGGATCTCTTGGAGCAGTGGATCCAAGAATCAAGGCAGGTGGCCGATGACCTAGCACTAAGTACTCATTCTATTATGCAGATAATGATTGCCTAGCTTGTGTATACTATGGATAGTTAATGGCTAAATATCACTGTATTTCCCTGACAGCTGCAGATGAGCGGGCTGTGAACCAGCAAGCCCATGCTGCTAAGTTGCAAAGGCTGTGACACGAGGCAGGTTAGTAATAATCTTGCATGTACTGTCATAACAAATAAATATAACAGTTGTAGAAAGTGTTGTACCAGTATAAAAATGTATTATGTATGGGATGTACTGAATAAACTAGACAATATGACAGGAAGACTGTCATATAGGTTGTGTGTAAATAAAGGTGTAATATCTTGTGAATAAAAGTATAATCCCTGGAGTGTTTGTGTACATTCTGCTTTCATATGTTGTTGTAGTGTTGCATTCAATAAATAGTACTGTTGTATTAAGCAGTGTTACCCACATTGCTAAACACAGATAAAATGTGTAGGAAGTTCAGTATAACAATGATGAAGTCCCAAGAGGGCAGTCATATTGTACAACTGAGGGAGACTTAGACAGAAAACATTGGAATGCTTCACACCTATTCCCTGATAACACAGTGTAGTGTGATGTCAGCTCTAATATGTTTACCACACACAGCAGGAGTTTGAATCCTGGGAGTGGTAGTAAGTTGTATGCATAATCATACCCTACAACTGTACAGAGTTTGTGAGAATGTTCAGATAGAAAGCTGTATGCATAATTAGACCAAACAACTGTACAGAATTTGCAAGGATGTTCAGATAGTACCCTGTAAGCATAATCATAATCATCAACTGTACAGAATGTTCAGGTAGTAAGCTGCATGCATAGTCATACCCCTCAACTGTTCTGATCTGTCCAGCATGTCCAGATAAATGGCCCGAATCTGCTGCCCGGTAAGCTGTTCCCTGACAAATCAGTGTGATGATCCAAGAAATGTAGGCAGCTTTTACTGACATATAACTGATAGTCAGACATGTACATAGTCAGAGAATGTATATGAAAACAAACCTGTCATTGTAGCATCTCACCCAAAGGGTATGACAGCAGTTCTCAAAATATGTCACATTAACACCTGCATCCTGTCAAGCCTTGACCAGAGTGTGTGCAATAACAGATTGTTAGGTATGTGCATAACATCAACATGGAATCTGGGAGTATGTGCAGAAATTGTCAGGTAGTGTTAATGATTTTCTCAACAGCTAAAACAGGTAAGAGTTGTAGACTGTAGGTACAACACAGTTCACTTATATACTTGTCTACAAGCATGGAACCTGGGAGTATGTGTAGAAATTCTCAGGTAGTGTTAACAATGATTTTCTCCACAGCTATACCAGGTAAGAGGTGTAGACTATATGTAAGACACAGTCCACATATATACTAATCTACAAACATACCATTGTACAAAGTAAGGCCATTGGGTAGTGTAATAACACATGTAAGGGACAGATCGCTGCAGTGACTAAGAAAGCTGTGAAAACTACAAGGATATATTAGTTGTTAATTGACCTCTCTCTCTCTCACCCCCACCATATGTGCAACAAAAACCTGATTACACACCTCAATGGGTACATGTACACTCCAAACATTTGTTGGGACATATGTCCTATTGGTTTATATATATCCATATTTGGTTCTATGCATGTGCCATATTAAAATACTCCCATATTGGTGGCCTGTTGCCATCAATGAAACTTGCATGCTGTTGTAATGGCCACTGTTGCCCCATATATGCATGTGTTCTGCTCGCTGTGCAACTGTTGTAAATCTGGTGTCTTGGGTTAATGGGAATACATATGCATGCTGTTATAACTACTTCTGAATGCTGTATGCTGTTGACTATTACTAACCGATATCTTTCTTAAAACTGCAACACCATAGCTCATATGGGAAGGCCGGTCCCAGCGGAGCCACCTGCCCCACCTCAGCTGGCCATGGCACCGGGCACCAGCACATCTGGGGCCCAGCCTGGGACCTCCTCCTCCATTGGTCCTGCATCACCTTTGGGTGGAACCGCCGCAGGGGATGGAGCACGGCCCCTCCTGGGAGTGGGGGCAGAGAGGTACCTGTCACCCGCCATCAGGTCCTGGCCATAGTACATAGGGAGCTTGCCAATGAGATATGAGACCAGCTACACCAGCTTGAGGGCCATGTGGTGCAACTAGAGAGCAAGCCTGCCCCTCCTACCCAGCCCCCAGCAGAGCCACCTTTGGGGCCGTGAAGGTGCAGTGGTGACTGCCCATGTGTGGTGTTAGAAAAATATGTATTAATGTATATGTTTAGTGCTTATTAGAAGCTAAAAGGGTTAACACAGTTCATTCTATTTTATGTACAGCTTAATTCTGTATGAAATTATAAGATGCTTTTTCAAACTGCAGTATGCTTTCTGAAATTGCAAGATGCTGTCTGACCTAGTATTTGCTAGCACAGCAAAATTCATGTTTATGCCTTTTGGAAATGTACTGAGAAGCAGGTGATTATCTGCTAGGTCAGGAAAATGAATGAATAGTGAATGAATAGAACAATACTGTTCTATAATGTGATTGAATATGAGCAATCAGCCCTGTTCGTGTTATGAGAACATGCACAGCTGCGGAAAAGAAGAGATACATCAGACAAAGACTGCTTGAAGAAATGAACTGTAATCTGTACTTGCTTTGTGCTCGAATTAGCCATAGTACCTTGAATGGTAACATTGCATAGTGGGAAAGTTGTATCTGACCGGTGGTCATCAAGGCCACGTTGTTTTTCTTAGGAAGTTTTTTTGTAAACTTGTTATGCCAGTAGAAAATCATGGACAAAAAGCTGCTGAGAAATAATATTGAAAGAACTTGTGATTTATTACGTCAGCTTAGTAGGCAATACCTTGTAAGAAATGTATAAAAGTAGTCTCACTTCCTGATTCTAGTTAGGCAAACTCTGTATTAGCACGTTTTTGTCTCCTTGCTGCAAGATTAAAGTGCCTTAACCTGAACCTACTGTGTATTGATCATTTTGAAGTTATTTTTCCTTTGACAGATTGGTCCGCTGGACCGGAAACTCTCACTTCGCCTCAGGTCAGATGGGCCAGGTGGCATGAAACCATACGGGGAAGAAACCACATCGTTTTTTCTGCTTTGAAAGACCTCCGACTGAATTATTGTTCAAAAGAGGCCAGCCACTTTTCTGATCTGCGACTGGAGGATGAGTTGCTGTACGAACCAGGAGTGGGTCAATCACGGAGGCTCAGGTAAGGTGAGATTTACCTTTTTTCTGTTTTAGATCAGGGACTTGATTGGAAATATCTGTCAGGAGATTTGTTGTTGTACAAGTCAGGGACAGAAAGATTGCAGTCTTGTCATAGATCAGGGAAAGAGAATAGGTAAGACAGTTATCCTAGATAAACTGTGAAACAGAAAAGTCGTGGTACCACATGAGAAAAAGAAGGGTTACATAACATTTTTAACAATCAGAACAATATGGGTAATAAGTGCACAAAAAGTTCCCAAAACCCACCGCTAACCGAAGATGCAAAATATATGCAATTACAGCGTGCCGATAATGTTAGATACTATACAAAATGGGTTAATAAATATGAATTTAATGGTAAATTAGGAAAATCCTCGCTTATTAAACTTGTCAAACAGCTTAAAACTGATGCAAAAGGTCAGGTAAAAAGGCAACGTCAATTGGGTATTCCTCAGGCACACAGGTGGATTGAGGAAGCAAACCGTAGAGAACAGAAAAGTAATAATTCAAAAGCTATGTTTCTAGATAAAGAAGACAATAATTTGGTGATAGCATCAGCCCCTCCACCCCCTCCACTTCCCACACCAGAATATGAAGCGAGTGGACAAGCTGATCCACCTCCACTATACCCGGTTGTTACCGCAAAGCCAAGACCGTATGTTAGAGATCCCATCGAGACTAGGTCTCGAACATGTAACTTAAGAGGGGATACTGAGTTATATGAAATAAACAAAAATTCATGGGCTATGAGTGAAGAAGAGATATGTCCACTCATAGAAGTACCAAATCCACAGGCAGGACAAGCAGGACAGGACCCGACTCTCCTAGTATATAGACCGTGGACACCGGAAGATATCTGGAAAGCCACAGAGGGAATTCCCCATCCAAAAGTTAATTTTAGAAAATTCTTAGAAGACTTACAGGGCATGAGGTTAAGTTATCATTTGAATGGAGAAATAGAAAAAGTAGTCAGACAGATCGTAGGTCCCGATTGGCACATGATCAGTGGCAACTGGAATCCCCGTGACGCAGAACATAAGCCACTCCCACATAGTAACGCAGAACTGGATAACAGAGTGAAAAGTCTGACAGACCGAATCTCTGAAAAATGGAAGCCTAGGGCAGATTGGACTTGCATTAATCAATGCATTCAACAGGAAGGTGAAACTGTTGACAGATATTATGCTAGATTATTAGAGTGTTTTAATAACCATTGTGGAATGCAGGTACCTGAAGATCAAACACATGATTCCCCATATGAGCAGCAATTAAAGAATGCATTTTTGAAAGGCAGTATTTTGCCTATAAGCAGCTTTATTACAAAGCACATGGTAGACCATCGTACAAGTAGATTACAGTCACTACTTGAATATGCTAGGCATGCCGAAAGGCATTTTAATAGTAAAAAGAAAAAGAAAGCCCAAGTATTTGCTGTAGAAGATGGAGCAAAAGTTTATGTAGTACAGTCCGGGAAAAAGGGCAAGAAAAATGCCCAGGGAAACAAACAATCTGACAAACGATCAGAAGAGTTTGAAGAGAAAAGGAAAATGGGTGAGTGTTTTAAATGCGGAAAAAAGGGACATTTAGCAAGGGATTGCAAGCAAAACAAGAAGGTAGCCATGGAAGATAAGGAGTGTGAGGACTGACTATATGATTGTCAAGAATCACTAGAAGGGAATAACCAAGAAAAGACATATGCAAATGTGATGGAGGGAGTAGAGAATGTGGTAGAAGAAATAGAGGAAGTACAAGAAATCACAGATGGAGAAGAAAGTGAAATTTTGGACTTAGCATTATTGAGCCTAGAGCTCTATTTAGCAGACACAAAACCGGAAGTTACACTTCTGGTAGAGGGGAGGGAAGTTAAATTCCTGTGTGACTCAGGGGCTTCACGAACCCTGATACATCCTTCCAAACTACCAGAAAATTCAGAATCACTTGATTACATATTAGTGAAAGCAGCTAATGGACAGCTGTATCTGGAGCCACTCTCCCATAACATAACAATAACTGACCCTGTTTCAGGGATGACCCAGAAAAGCAAAATTGTTGTTTTTGCAAAATGCTCAGTGAACCTTTTGGGCAGAGATCTTATGCAGATATTTGGCATAACAGTAGTACCGACTATGCAGGGTATGGAAGCACAGCGACAAATGGATACTTTTGTGGTGCGACCGGAGGCTGAAACATTTTATTGGTACAGCCAGGACATAGTCATGACTGGTCCAGGGGCAGTAACTGAAGAACTTATTAACATAGCCATCAGTAAGTTCCCCTCCCTTGACACTGATAAACAGCATTTGTTGCACTGTACTCTGTATTATTGTAGCACACCAGGACCTAATAAGGAATATGAGCAAGAACTGTTTAAAAACCATGCAAACAGATTAGTATTACGTAATCTGTACTGGGACACAGAAGGGAACAGTGTAGTTAGCTGTTCATTGCCCCAGGAATTCTTTGCACTCTATAAATCTAATTGATTACCACATGTTAGTTTAACTAAAGACAAGAATGTGAAATGGGCAGATCTTGGAGAAAAAGTCACAAAGTGGGAAAAACAAACAGAGTTAGAATTATCAGAACAGGGAGTACAAAAGCAGAAGCTAAATTGGATAACACAGACACACCCAGCTGTACACTTGCAGTCTAGCGAGGACAGCTGATTAGCACTCTTACTAGAAGAGGAAGAAAAAGCTTTACGGAGCATACCAGAAACTCTCTGGTCAACAGGGAAATCAGATGTAGGACTAATTCGTACAGCAGGACCAGTTACTATTACGCCAAAATCAGCATTCAGACCTCAAAAGAGACAGTATCCCTTAAGGAAGGATGCAGAAATAGGAATCAAACCTATAATAGCAGATTTACTTAAGGAAGGAGTACTGGTAGAATCTCTCGATTCAACATGTAACACACCCTTATTTCCTGTTAGGAAAGCAAACGGAGAATGGCGTATGGTCCAAGACTTATAAGCTGTAAATGACGCAGTAATACCTAGAGCACCTACGGTGCCAGATCCGCACACCTTGTTGAATGATTTAAAACCTCAACAGAAGTATTTTTCTGTGGTAGATATTAGCAATGCGTTCTTTTCAATACCAATACACCCTGACAGCCAACATTGGTTTGCATTCACATTTCAGGGGAAAAGGTACACATACACGCGACTACCACAGGGGTATTGTGAAAGCCCAACAATATTTGCACAAGAGATGGCAAGCAACTTAGCAGGATTTAGCCCACCAAGAGGCAGCCAAATTCTACTTTATGTAGACGACACCCTGCTGGCAGCCCCCACCCGGCAAGAATGCAGGGAAGATACCATAGCATTACTACAATTTCTAGCCACTCAAAGACACAAAGTAAACAAAAACAAATTGCAGCTTTGGAGAAAGCAGGTTAAATACCTGGGATATGTAATATCCAAAGAAGGCTGAACACTGGATGAAGATAGAAAAATAGCAATTTTACAAGCACCCAAACCAACTACCAAGAAGGAAATGATGTCCTTCCTGGGCACGACTAATTTCTGTCGGAGTTGGATTCCAAACTATGCTTTGGAATCTGCACCACTGACCAACTTAATATATAAGAAGCCCATGGCAGCACAAGATTTATTACAATGGACACCAGAAGCAGAATCAGCTTTCTGCAAACTGAAACAACTGATAGCATCCTTATTAGTTTTCGGATTACCAAACTATCATAAACGTTTTTTCCAAACTGTAGATTGTAAGCAAGGTTACATGACATAAGTGTTAACACAGCAGCATGGGGATAAGCAACGCCCCATAGCTTATTATTCATCACAGCTGGACCCAGTGGCGCGATCCCTGCCCCACTGTGTATGAGCAGTAGTTGCAGCTGCAATGGCAGTACAGGATTCGGCCTCAGTGGTGTTGTTCCACCCTCTCACATTGAGAGTGCCTCATGCAATCGCAATTATTTTACTGCAAGAAAAAGTAGCATATCTTTCTCCTGCTAGACATCTTTCCTGTATGACTATACTCTTGAGCCAACCTCATATGACAATTGAATGATGTACAACTTTAAACCCATCTACCTTGATTCCGACCCCTGCAGATGGCACACCACATAGCTGCCTGCAGGAGATTGAGCAAAAAACACTGCCTAGAAAAGATCTAATGGATGTTCCCTTGGATGATGCCGAGGTGACATATTACATGGACGGCTCATGCAGAAGGGGTCCTACAGGACAGAATCTAGTGAGGTATGCAGTAGTTTCTGATACTGAGATTTTAGAAGCAAAGTCTTTACCACACAACTTATCTGCACAGGCAGCAGAATTGATTGCTTTGACAAGGGCATGTACCTTGGCAAAGGGTAAATGTGTGAACATTTTTACTGACAGCCAGTACGCTTTTTCTACTGTACATGTTTTTGCGTAACAGTTGAAAAATAGAGGAATGATAACATCTAATGGTAAACCGATGAATCATGCGCAATTTATTTTAGATTTGTTAGAATCTATTTAGTTACCTCAGAAAGTAGCTATTTGTAAATGCATAGCTCATACTAAGCAACAGGATAGGATTTCAAAAGGTAATGTGAGAGCTGATACAGCTGCAAAGCAGGCATCTTCAGCTTCAGAAGTATTTCTTTTGAGTGAGGAATTACAACCTTCTGAGATTTAAGATTTAGAAATGTTAAAAACAATGCAGACACTTACTACAAATGTAGAAAAACAGAAATGGATAAAACGAGGAGCAATTCTTGAGAAAGGGCTGTACATCTCCAAAGAAGGAAAACCAATTTTGCCATCTAACTTGTTTAGATATGCAGCTTTGTTGAGCCATGGGCAGTGCCATGTCTCAACAGGGGGATGGTACAGTAAGTGAACCATGTGTTCACTGCATATGGATTTACAAACTACACAAAAAATGTTTGTGCAGCATGCCATATTTGTAACAGGCATCATGCACAGGGGGCACTGAAGCCTAAGCAAGGGAGTTTCCCAACACCACTGTACCCATTCCATACTATCTGTATGGATTTCATAGAACTAAACAAATGTGAAAATAAGAAATATTGTCTTGTCATTATAGATATGTTTTCCAAATGGGTGGAAGCTTTTCCGACCAAAAATCCAGATGCAGCTACTGTTGCAAAAGTCCTCGTTAAAGAAATTATTCCTAGATTTGGCATACCGGAAAAGATCTACAGTGACAATGGCACACACTTTGTAAATCAAACCATACAACAGTTGAGCCTTTATTTCGGAATTTCTTTAAAGAACCATTGTGCATACCACCGCCAATCCACAGGATTAGTAGAGGCATAATGGGGTTTAAAAAATAAACTTAGGAAATTGATTAGCGAGACACAGAAGAACTGGGTGCACTGCCTGCCTCTGGCATTGTTGAGCATGAGAACTGTTCCAAATGCAAAGGGGTTAACTCCTTTTGAAATACTGTTTGGGAGGGCATATTATATACCTCAGTGGAAACCTCTCATGCCTGCAGACCAGGAGACTGACTGAGATGACTTCTAAGTAATAAACAACTTTTGCAGTTGAATTCTGTTTCAGATAAAGAACAAACCAGTCCATCGGAAGTAGAAGTAGTCCCAAGCACGTGGGTCTGGGTGAAGGTTATTAAGAAAAGAAACCGGACCACACTGAAGTGGGAAGGGCCGTACCAAGTGCTACTGTCAACACCCACTGCAGACAAGATCGCAGAGCGAGCATCCTGGATTCATCTGACACACTGTAAATTGGTTAAAAACTTTGAACTGGACAAAAAACTTCTTACTGTTACACAAGAGCAAAATGACCAGATACAGAGCAAATAGAAATGCTGAACAACCTCAGAAGTATTGCATGATCATTATGTTGACCATATTGATAACATTAATCTTTTTGTTGTGGCCTTTCCTTTTTCCAGCCACACGAGCTGAACTGAATAAATGTGAATCATTCATAGACTGGCATCTGAACTTTAAAACTTATCAAGCAATTAAATATGTGTATGCTGAAACTTTTAATGTTTCAAATTGCTGGATCTGCACAGCTCTACCAACAGCATACGGGGGATTATTAATGACTGCTGTCCCCCTAGGGGTTGATGAGACCTGGTAAAATTTGCTTTTTGATACTACAACTGTAAAATCACAAGACAAAATAGCATTGTACCTGCCTGTTACACAAAAGGGAATTGTATGTTTTTACAAAAATGATACTGTTCAGGTAGGTTGGAGTAATTGTAATGTGACTATTCCTTACAAATGTTATAATAAAGCCAATAATGCAGGTTATATCTGTGATACAAACTATGACTCATATCTCGAGTTGATTCATAAGACTATTGATGAGATACAGCATAATCCTGAACTTTTAAAACAACTATTTATTATTATAGGTTCATAGGATCATAGGTTCATACTAGGCTATCTGCCCTAGGGCATTTATAAGCCTAGCCAGAGTGTGTTTGGCTTTTGCTACCCATTTTAAATAAATTTTGCTATGCCCTTTTTTGAGGTTAGTATACTGTGCCTCTGTCTAGCAGTGACACAGAAGTGATACCTGGGGTAAACCTATGATCTCCCATCCACTCATCAAGATTCCTCTTGAAGAGAGTCAACGAGGGACTTTGCCTAACCTGGACTGGGATTTTATTCCAGAGTGAAGGGAGCCTCTGGGTTATGAATCTGTCCCTCCAGCATGTCCTATTTATTTCAGTGTTGAGGTTCAAGTCTCTCGAGCGCGTAGCTCGATGGGATTTGGATTTTCTGAGGTGCAGCATGTCCATTAATTCCGGGTTGGACATGGCTTTATACATCAGGCACAGATCACTTCTGAGCAGGCAGTATGCCACTGAGTAGAGCTGGAGTTTCTTTAACCGGGCAACATTTGGCATCTGTTTGAGCCCTTTGATCCTCTTAGTGAGGTACTTTTGGGGTCTTTCCAGTTGCTGCAGGTGTCTGGTAAGGTACATCCTAAAAGGGGCATTGTACTCAATTATGGGCCTGACGAGGGATGAGTAAAGAGGCACGATGACCTCCCCTGATCTAGATGTGAATCCCTTCATGATTAGGTGGGCTATATAAAATGTTTTTCTAACCACTTTGGCCACGTGGTTGTCAAATGAGAGATTGCTATCAACTTGGGTCCCCAGGTCCCTAATCACTTCTTCTGTACTTAATGGATTACCACCTATGTGGTAATTTGTGGGCACTTTGTTTTTGTCAAAGGGGATGACTATACACTTTTTGGCGTTTAGCTTGAGGCCATGGCTCTGGCACCAGCTGTCTGTTTCTATGAGGCCCTTTTGGAGGATGCTTGTGTCGGCTGGAGAGTTGATTATGGCGCCCAGTTTGCAGTCATCTGTGAACTTGGTCAGCCACAGTCCTTCCATGTTGGCCTGTACCTCCGAGAAGTATATACCGAACAAGAGAGGTCCCAGGACTGAGCCTTGTGGGACGCCACTTGTAACTGGTTTGAAGTCGGACATGGCTACAGCAATTTTAACAATGTGGGTTCTGTCCTTGAGCCAGTTTGCAACCCATCTAGTGACATGGGGGTTTATATTTTAGCTGGTGAGCTTATCTATAATGCCCTAGTGGGGTATTGTATCGAAGGCTTTTGAGAGGTCCAGGTAGGCTGTGTGGACCACCTTCCCATCATCAATGGCCTTGGTGACTGTTTCAAAGAAATCAACCAGGTTTAAGAGGCAGGATCTGCCCTTAACAAAGTCGAACTGGGTAGGATCCAGTGTCTGTAGGTCCCCAATATCTTTATTTATGAGGTCCATGATGATCCTTTCCATAGCTTTGCAGACCAAGCTAGTCAGGCTTATGGGGCGATAGTTTCCAGGATCCGTTGAGGCACCACCTTTGTGGAGAGGGACCACTGTTGCTGTATGCCAGTCTTTGGGTACATATCCTGTAGTAAGGCTGAGATTGAACAGTAGTTTTATGTTTGGGTTTAGCTCTTCTTGGAGTTCATGTAGGATGCAGCCCGGGACACCGTCTGGTCCCATTGATGCTGTGTTTTTTGCTTTGGGGAGGGCAGCTCTTACCTGAGCATCTGAAATGTCAGGGGGGCAGCACTCTGCTAGGATAGATATTTGCCCTTTTGGTGGGGGGGGAGAAGTTTGCGCTGAACCTGTCAGCTAGGATGTTGGCAATGTCTGTGGGTTCGGTGTATTTTTTGTCATTTTGGACTAATTCTGAGCATATCTGGGAATTCCCACCCAGGTTCCTAACATAACTAAAGAAAGCCTTGTGATTATCCTTAGTGTCCTGTGCAATTTTTCTCTCGAAGCTGGCCTTAGACGATTTTATGAGTGCCCGTAGTTTTTTGCTAATACTGATCACAGATGCCTTCCCTTTTTGGGATTTTGCTCTATCATGTAGTTGCTTCCTCCTTCTATTGAATAGCTTGCTTATGGCTGAGGTCCACCAGACAGGACGTCTGCCTTTGGAGGATTGGGTCTTGGTTTTATTTGGGATTGCATGATCCATGCATTCCTGAAGGTGTTCAGAGAATGCGTTTATAAAGGATTCTGTGGTCTGGGCTGTATTTTCCACAGGCCCGGGAGCTTTGAAGGATTCCACCTCAGTTTTGAGGAGTGTGAAATTTGCTTTAGAGAAGTTTTTCACTGTGGTTTTCAGGGCAGGGGGTGGTGTTGTGATGTGAATATCCAGTGAGATTAGTTTATGGTCTGATCTTACCAGTGAGGGATACACTTCTGGTCTGGAGCATAGAGTCCCCATGTTGGTAATGATCAGGTCCAGTATTCTTGTGGGAGTGGTAACAAGTTGTTCCATAGCATTTGAGTTTATAAATTCTAGGAACCTTTGGGCTAGGGTGTTGGAGCTAGAGTAATGCTCCCAGTCTATGTTTGGGTAGTTGAAGTCGCCCAATATAATGGTGTTTGGAGAGACCTTCATATTTTCCAGTGTTCTCAGGAAGGCCGCGTGGGGTTCCTGGGTTTGGAAGGGTGGTCTGTAGCAGGCTATAAACTGGAAGGCAGTTTTACCCACTGTTAGTTGCACATGGATAGTCTCTGATGCTTCGTGCTGTGCCACCAACCTGGAAGTTTGGGTATCTTTGACGAATATTGATACTCCCCCCTCCTTTTGTGGTTCGGTCCAAGTTTTGGGGCCAAAAAGCATGGTATGAGGTATAACCTGGTAGTGCTGGGAAGGCTATTGATAAGAAAATGTTTCATGCAAGGCAAGTGTATATTAATACTAAAGTAGAGAATTGTTATTTTGTTTGTGGGAAAAAGGCATACAAATGGTTACCTGAGAACTGGTCCGGCAGTTGTTTTTTGGGGTACCTGGTTTCCGGCCATACGACACACTGCAGTCTTGCCTCAGGGAAAGATTCAAAATGTCAGAGAGGTCAGCAAGAAAACCAAAAATCCAATCAGAAGGCTTGAAAATCCAGTGGGACAAATTGAAGCAGGCTGGAGAAACCATAATTCCATAAAAAATAAAGACAAACTGACACACACGGACTTGAGTGACACTATCATATCATGGGCAGGTATAGCCCCTGCATATGGCACAGTAAAATCGATTTGGGAGCTGAGAAAACTGTCCAAACTTCTTGAAGTAATGAGTAATGCAACTTTTTCTGCTCTCGAGTTAATGACTGATGAACTGAATGCTATGAGAACTGTGGTGCTTCAAAACCGCATGGATCTTGACTTCACCCTAGTGGCGAATGGTGGTACGTGTGCTTTAATAAAAGAGGAGTACTGTTCATATATTCCTGACAACCAGCATGAGATAAACAACCATCTTGAGGTGATTCAGCAAGTGTCGGCCATGACCAAACCAGGCCCAAACTCACTGACGGACTTTTTCCAGAATTTGTTTGGGGGGGTGGGGTAGCATCCTAATGAACATCCTGATTGCTATTTGTGTGGGATTACCCCTATTAGGAGTGTGCGTTTGTTGTGGTATTCCTTGCATGAAAAGATTGATCAAAGATTTTATAGACATGTCAGTTTCTGAGACTTTATATCTAAGTACTGAAATTGAAGAACTGTTGAAGAGTGAAACACTTTCATAAGTTTAAACTGAATCACTCTCTTAACTGCAAATTCTAAACGGAAAGAGGTTAGGAGAAGAAGCAACTGTTTATGCTTTTGAAAATAGAATAAAAGTATTAACAGGGGGGAAATGTTAGAAAAATATGTATTAATGTATATGTTTAGTGCTTATTAGAAGCTAAAAGGGTTAACACAGTTCATTCTATTTTATGTACAGCTTAATTCTGTATGAAATTATAAGATGCTTTTTCAAACTGCAGTATGCTTTCTGAAATTGCAAGATGCTCTCTGACCTAGTATTTGCTAGCATAGCAAAATTCATGTTTATGCCTTTTGGAAATGTACTGAGAAGCAGGTGATTATGTGCTAGGTCAGGAAAATGAATGAATAGTGAATGAATAGAACAATACTGCTTTCTATAATGTGATTGAATATGAGCAATCAGCCCTGTTCGTCTTATGAGAACATGCACAGCTGCAGAAAAGAAGAGATACATCAGACAAAGACTGCTTGAAGAAATGAATTGTAATCTGTACTTGCTTTGTGCTCATATTAGCCATAGTACCTTGAATGGTAACATTGCATAGTGGGAAAGTTGTATCTGACCGGTGGTCATCAAGGCCACGTTGTTTTTCTTAGGAAGTTTTTTTGTAAACTTGTTATGCCAGTAGAAAATCATGGACAAACAGCTGTTGAGAAATAATATTGAAAGAACTTGTGATTTATTACGTCAGCTTAGTAGGCAATACCTTGTAAGAAATGTATAAAAGTAGTTTCACTTCCTGATTCTAGTTAGACAAACTCTGTATTAGCACGTTTTTGTCTCCTTGCTGCAAGATTAAAGTGCCTTAACCTGATCTTGCTGTTTATTGATCATTTTGAAGTTATTTTCCTTTGACAGGTGGGGACCTCAGTCCCACTGTTTCCATTTGGGACTCATGGGCTTGTGACTTCCAAACACCCCTCCCCGTCCAAGGTGTTTACCCCCCATGTGTCATATACTGCCCCTGTATGCATCTTGTTTGTCTTATCTGTTAACCTACCCAACCTACCTCCCCAAATATACCTACTACCCCTCCACAACATCCCACTCTCACCTGAAAAAAAAGAAAAAGGGCAATCTGTTTCCACAAACAAATCTCACCCCATACATAGCTGTCCATTTTGCAAATGTGTCCACTGGACACATGTAATCCAGTCTAATTGGCATCACAATGAATTATTGTTGTCCTCACCCCCACCCAGGGGCTTGAGTGTCCAGATCTACCTCCAAATTCAGTGTATTTGCGCAACTGTTGCTGTAGAAGAAATGGACAGCTATGGACCTTCCCTACACCCTTCCTGCACATCACTGGCTATTTTCCCTACTGTCTTTCCTTCTTTTTGCCCCTCTTTTCACCACTGTCTTATCAACCCCTTTTTCTTTTCTTTTAAAGAAATTAGCACAGGGGTAAGCAGGAGTAAGCACTTTTAAGCAGCAGTAAGTGGGTTTAAGTCTGTTTGCATGGGGGTAAGCAATGCCTACACATGTTAAGCACTTTGCTGCAAGATTAAAGTGCCTTAATCAAGATACTATGGCTAATTATATTGGGCGACTTCAACTACCCAAACATTGACTGGAAGCACTACTCAAGCCCCAGCACCTTAGCCCAAAGATTCCTGGAAATTATAAACTCAAATGCTATGGAACAACTAGTCACCACTCCAACAAGAGGGGACAACATACTAGACCTGATCATTACCAACATGGGGACTCTATGCTCCATACCAGAAGTATATCCCTCATTGGTAAGATCAGACCATAAATTAATTTCACTGGATGTCCACATCCCGACCCAACCCCCAGCCCAGAAAACCACAGTGAAAAACTTCTCAAAAGCGAACTTCTCACTTCTCAAAATCGAAGTGGAATCCTTCAAGGCCCCAGGGCCAGTGGAAACTACAGCCCAAACTGCAGAATCCTATATAAATGCATTCTACGGACATCTCCAGGAATGCATGGATCATGCTATCCCAAACAAAACCAAGACCCAATCATCCAAAGGCAGGCGTCCAGTCTGGTGAACCCCTGCCATAAATAAACTGTACAACAGAAGGAGGAAGCTACTACATGATAGAGCAAAATCCCTAATAGGAAGGCATCTCTGATCAGTACTAGCAAAAAATAACAATCCCTCATAAAATCCTCCAAGGCCAGCTTGAGGAGAAAAATTGCACAGGACACCAAAGACAATCATAAGGCTTTTTCAGTTATGTTAGAAACCTGGGATGCAACTCCCAGACTTGTTCTGAGTTGATTCTAAACGACAAAAAATACACTGATCCCACAGACATCGCCAATATCCTGGCATACAGGTTCAGTGCAAACTTCTCCACCCCCCCCCCCAAAAGAGCAAATATCTATCCTGCCAGAGGGCTGCCTCCCAAACATCTCAGATGCTCAGGTGAAGGCTGCCCTCTCCAAAGCAAAAAACACTGCTTCCATGGGACCAGATGGCATCCCAGGTTGCGTCCTACATGAACTACAAGAGGAACTAATCCCTCAAATAAAACAGCTATACAATCTCAGCCTCACTACAGGATGTGTGCCCACAGAATGGCGTACAGCAACAGTGGTCCCACTCCACAAAGGTGGAGCATCTATGGACCCTGGAAACTATCGCTCCATAAGCCTGACTAGCTTAGTCTGCAAGGCTATGGAGAAGATCATCATGGAGCTCATAAACAAAAACATTGGGGACCTACAGACACTAGATCCTACCCAGTTCGGCTTTGTCAAGGGCAGATCCTGCCTTTTGAACCTGGTTGACTTCTTTGAAACAGTCACCAAAGCCATAGATGAAGGGAAGGTAGTCCACACAGCCTATCTGGACCTTGCAAAGGCATTTGACACAATACCCCACTCGGGCATCATAGATAAGCTATCCAGCTTAAATATGAACCCCTATGTCACAAGATGGGTGAAACTGGCTCAAAGACAGAACCCACAGAGTGAGAGTTGCTGGAGCCATGTCAGACTCAAAACCGGTCACAAGTGGCATCCCACAGGGTTCTGTCCTGGGACCACTCTTGTTTGGTATATACTTTTCCGAGGTACAGGCAACGTGGGAGGACTATGGCTCACCAAGTTCGCAGACGACTGCAAACTGGGCACCATAATCAACTCTCCAGCTGACACAAACATCCTTCAAAAAGGTCTCACAGAGACAGATAACTGGTGCCAGCACCATGGTTTAAAGCTAAATGCCAAAAAAATGTATAGTCATACCCTTTGGCAAACACAATGTGCCCACAAATTACCACATAGGCGGAAACCCATTAAGTACAGAGAAAGTTATTAGGGACCTGGGGATCCAAGTTGATAGCAATCTCTCCTTTGAAAACCACATTGCCAAAGTGGTTAGAAAGACCTTCTACATAGCCCACCTCATCACGAAGGGTTTCACATCTAGATCAAGAGAGGTAATCATGCCCTTTATTCATCCCTCATCAGGCCCATCATAGAATACAATGCCCTTTGGGATGTACCTTACCGACACCTGCAGCAATTAGAAAGACCCCAAAAGTATCTCACCAAGAGGATCAAGGGTCTCAAACAGATGCCATATACTGCTCGGTTAAAAAAACTCCAGCTCTACTCAGTTGCATACCGCCTACTTCGAGCCGATCTATGCCTGACATACAAAGCTATGTCAAATCCAGAATTAATGGACATGCTCCACCTCAGTAAATCTAAATCTCTTAGAGCCACACGCTCGAGGGACTTGAACTTCAGCACAGAAATAAATAGAACTTGCTGGAGGGACAGGTTCATAACCCAGAGGCTCCCTTCGCTCTGGAATAGAATTCCAGTTCATGTGAGGCAGAGCACCTCACTGAATCTCTTCAAGAAGAATGTCGATAAGTGGATGGGGGATCGTAGGTTTGTCCCAGGGATTACTCCCGTGTCACTATTAGATAGAGGCACAGTAAACTAAACCTTAAAAAAGGGCACAGTATACTCAAATCAAGGGGTGGCGTAAGCCATACAGAATCAGGCTAGGCTTATAATTGCCCCAGGGCAGATAGCCTAGTATGAACCTATGAACCTATGAACCTAGAAGCTGAGTGTAAGAAACTGTAGGTTCATAGGTTCATAGGTAGGTACTAGGCTATTGGCCCAAGGGCCTACATAAGCCTAGCCAACAAGGTTCCCTGGCTTATGCCACCCAAGAAAGTTATTTTCCTGTGCCACTGTCAAGCTGAGACACAGAAGTAATCCCCAGGGTGTATTTCCTATTTCCCATCCACTTATCAAGATTTTTCTTGAAGAGTGCTAATGAAGAACTTTGCTTGACATAGATGGGTAGCCTGTTCCAGAGTATGGGAAGTCTCTGGGACAAGAATCTATCCCTCCAGCATGTCCTGTTTATTGTGCTGACAACGTTTAGATCCATAGAGGGTGTAGCTTGGAGGGATTAGGATTTCTTTAGGTGTATTATGTCCAACAGCTCTGGGTTTGACTTAGCTTTATATGATAGGCAGAGATCACCTCGGAGTAGGTGATATGCTACGGAGTAAAGCTGGAGTTTTTAGAGGCGGTCAGTGTAGGGTATTTGTTTGAGGCCAGTAATCCTCTCTGCGAGGTACTTCTGTGACCTTTCCAGCTGCTGCAGATGTCTTGTGAGGTACATTCCAAAAGGGGCGTTGTACTCCATAATGGGTCTAATGAGTGTCGAGTAGAGGGGAACAATGACTCCATTTTTCCTGTTTAAGAACCCTTTTATGATGAGGTGGCCACGTAGAAGGATTTCCTGACTACTGTGGCGATGTGACTATCAAAGGAGAGACTACTGTCCTCCTGGGTCCCAAGGTCTCCTATCATGCATTCAGTGTTAAGTAGATTGCTGCCTATGTAGTAGTTCATAGGTACAGAGTTTTTAAGAAAGGGGATGACACTGCACTTTTTAGCATTCAGCTTGAGACCATGGTTCTGACACCAGGCATCAGTCTCAGTGAGGCTCTTCTGTAGGATGTCCACATAATTTGGAGACTTGACTATGGCTCCTAGTTTGCAGTCATCTGTGAACTTCGTTAGCCAGAGGCCTTCTGTGTTAGCCTGTACTTCAGAGAAGTAGATACCAGACAGGACAGGTCCCAGGACGGAACCCTGTGGTACTTCACTTGTCACTGCTTTGAGGTCAGATTTGGAGTCTGCAACTTTTACAGTGTGGGATCTTTCAGTGAGCCAGTTGGCTACCCATCTTGTGACATAGGGATTTATACCTAGTTTAGTGAGTTTAGCTATAATTCCAGAATGGGGGATGGCGTCAAAAGCCTTGGTGAGGTCAAGATAGGCTGTGTGAACCACCTTACCCTTATCTACGACTTTGGTGATTGCCTCAAAGAAGTTGATCAGGTTCTGGAGGCATGATTTGCCTTTCACAAACCCGAACTGGGCGGGATCCAGAGTTTGGAGGTTACCATTGTCTTTGTTTATGAGTTCCATAGTGATACATTCAATGACCTTGCATACCTGGCTCATCAGGCTAATAGGTCGATAGTTCCCGGGATCAGTGGTGGCTCCCCCTTTGTGGAGTGGGATAACTGTTGCTGTGCGCCATTCAGTGGGTACAAAGCCTGATGCAAGGCTATTATTGAACATGGTGTTTAAGTGGGGAGCCAGTTCATTCTGAAGTTTGTGTAAAATGCAGCCTGGGATGTTGTCCGGTCCCATGGATGCTGTGTTTTTGGCTTTAGAGAGTGCAGCTTTTACCTGCGTAGTTGTGATTACAGGGACTCTGCATTCTTCCTGTATAGATATGGGCCCTTTAGGGGGTGAGAGGGGAGTAAAGTTAGCACTGAACCTATCTGCCAGGATGTAACTGGAAGTTAGCAGTGCTTACCTCCGCACAGACACACGCAGATCTGTTTACACCTGCTTTAAAGTGCCTTAATCACTCTGTACTTAATGGCCTGTATTCTGCCCAGCAACAAAGTAAACAGCCTATGCAAGGCTCAAACCTAGGACCCTGCTTATCATAGACAAAGCGATTTACCACCAAGCCATGCCAAACATACATAAAATTGATGTTTTCAGAAACATAACATCCAGCCCAGTCATGCAACAGTACAGAGAATGTATACCAACATCTAGATGTATGTGTGTGTGTAAATATATTAATATCTAAACAGATACAACATATCTATATATGTAAATATATCTATATATAAATATTTAGAAATATATACACATATAGAAATATATATGAACATATACACATGCAAATCCCTACATCGACATATATGTCTACACCTCTATGTCTACATATACACAGCAAGTTACATATATGTACGCAGATATATATATATATATATATATATATATATATATATATATATATATATATATATATATATACATATATATGTAGGTATATACGGACATAGTTTTATATATATATATATATATATATATATATATATATATGTAAGCAGATATATATATATATCTATATAGGTATATATGGCCAGACATCTGTAGATAGCAATGGTAGATTAACAAAAACAAATATGTCCACATGCACTGTTAATGGGGTTGAGACGCCCCAAACAATATACGTTTTGTACGAATAGGCATACCCCCCACCCCACAGCCAAACACATCCACCCTGCAATACATTACCAAGTGTTACAGATCCCATAACCAGGACCTGACATGACATGGGCACAAGATGTTAACAGTACTACAACCCACCTGTATGATGTTAGGCTGGTATCAGTAACATATCATGCAGTACAGTCTGGCTCCCATAGGAAATGTAATATGTGGAAGCTGTCAACATCTCCAGAATACATATACACAGACACATATATGTAGATACAGATATATCTATATATATATATATATATATATATATATATATATATATATATATATATATATATATATCAATATATATATATACATATACATGTGACTACACATACACACACAGAGATGTGTACAGTAAAATACATATGTAGAAGGTGCACACAATATGGAACAGCCACTATGCCTACAGTTCACACCTGAACAAGTGGACACTGTATGGGCTACCCATACAAATGACAACCGTTGCCTGCAAGATATACCCACAGAGAAGTCATAGGAAAAAAACACCACAAACAGGTTTGCAGAAATGGAAAACCTTTATTTGTGTACTATTACAGTTCTATATGCCATGTCATATAGCTGTTCAGACACTGACATCCATATAAACAGAGTAATGCAACTGTGAAACAGTTATACTAATACAGTAGTCTGGAAAGGTTCACAACTGTTGCTGTCCAGGCCAAGGCCTTCAAATTTTACAATAGTAAAGACAGACTGGGCCACAGGATACCAAACAATCAACAGTATGTAATGCAGGTGTATAGTTCAGCAGGCTCAATCTACACACTGTACAAAATCACTAGGCGGTAAAGACTTCATTTGACCAAATGGGATGTAACTGTTACATAACAAGGCATAACTGACACAGTCACAAGCACACTGACAAACAGAACAGTCTGTATGGCAGGAGGCAGTAGGCCTGCATTAACCCAATTTATGTGAGTAATGTAAATATAGGTGAAGTATACGGTACTGTACATCCAGATAACTTAAGGCAGCACACCCCTGATACCCCCACTGTTTGTAACAGCCTTGGTCATTTATGGTGCATCCCCTCTAGACTCAATAATACAGGGCCATATACCACTGTTACATACACTGGCCTCGGCAGTGCATAAGGGCGCACATGTATTGTGTAGGTGAAGCCCACACAGATATGGCCCCAGCCCCACTGTATGTGTGGGGGATACAACAGCAGTGGACTGATGGCAGCAATGGCAGTGTGATATACACACAGCCCACTATAGAACAACCCCTGACAGCATATCATATGTGCAAAGCTTGGTATGTAAGTGGAGGACAGAGGCTGAAACACAGGCCCATATGTGGAAAACTGTTGCCATACACTAAGCAAGTCACTGGTGTTACAGGATAATCTCCAACATACCCTTAGCCAGGGAATTGAGGTTAGAAACATAAATGGATGCAGCCATGTACTGATAGCACTCAACACACACACTGCCAGTGAAATATCTGACACAGGACCTGTGTGGTGGACAGACAAAACATGATAGGCACACCTCTGGCCACCAAGAGGATAGACCCACAGTTGAGAGCTATGCAGACAGACTGCATTCCAAGGTAAACTAGTATGTACACACACACCCTGTAACACCAGTACTACCCAAAGCACAACACAACTCTACTCACACTCTGTCTGTAGTTCTGGAACCTCCTACAAATACGTAACTGGCCTGAGTGTGCCAGTTCCCCTGGAAGAGGTATTGCTACCTGCAGTCTGTAACACCGATGCCCACACACAGGAAGGATGTCCATCAAACAGGAAAGGTAAAGGGGCCACACCCACATGATGTAGGGATTTATAGTAGGTGGTTGCCATGACAGTGATCATTGGAAGTACTACACAGCAAGTTGCATGCAGTTAGCAAGTGTAGGACACTGAATGGTGCAGAGGCCATCACTGGATCAAGTGCATTACCTACTAAAGCCAGGCTGCAATCTACTCAAAGCAGCTCAATCCATTCACTGGAGAGAGCGGGAGAGAGAGAGAGAGAAAGCAAGCAAGCAAGCAAAGGCAAAAGTGAAAGCGGAAAAAAAATGCATCTCATCAAACTAACAGCTGAAAACGCAGGCATTTAGGCAGCTGCCATTCATAAATACATCATTCCCACAACAGGTATGTAAGTATATGTACATGTATTAGAATGTAGTACCTGCTCCATCATAATGGGATAGATTATGTGGAATGAGTTATATGTGCCATCAGGGTTGTTTGATGATATTCAACTGAACAACTGCTATGGACAGTAGTGTTTGTCCCTGTGTGTAGTGGGCCATAGCTGTTCACTGTGCAGGTCAGCACTGACAGACAAAATATAAGCCATCATAGTGTGTGTTGTGTAATGGGAAGTATGTATATGATGTGGTCAATAGCTGGTGGTGGAAGTAATGCCATTATGATGGACATGTGGGAGCCACGGACCACCACTGGCAGGATACTCAGGTGAATCTGTAATGTATCATGCCAGAATGCCAGAGGTGTGTAATATGTTTATCTGCAAGCAGGTCCCACATATACCCCACTAATGTCAGGCTATGTCCATATGTGGTACCTGTCTGTGTTGTAGCAAGGCAGAACAGTGCAGCTGTGCAGGAAGGTGTTATGAGATTGTGGAGCTAATGTCCGAATGTACCCCACATATAGGTATGCATATGTGTACATATGTCACATATATACTATATATAAGGATAAATGTATATTAGCATATATGTCCAGAAATATACATATACTCATGTGTAGACATATGTGCACATATATATGAAATCACATATATCTACACATAGATATATACTTATATGCACATGTCTACATATGTACAAACACACACACAAACATACATGTATGTAAAAGACATGTCCCCTATATCACTACCACAGTGATGTGTGCTATGTGCAAGGCAGCAGCATACATAGCAATAAACACAGACATCTACAGCTGGCAGTGAGTGCACCATGGATGGGTATGTCACATGTTAGTCCCTTGTTAGCATCACATTGCCCCCGTCTGTGAAGTATGCAATGGGAATATGGGGAAGTATGGCAGATACACATGTGAAGGTGACCAGGATTTGTAAATATAGAGGACAGTCTGCAGGGGTGGTGTGTGTCACATGTGGTGGGTAAATACCATGGATGGTGTGTGTGGTCTGTGATGTGGATGCCCCATGGTTCCCAATATGGGCACAATGGGAAGAAGGCTCCCACCAACTGCCACTCACAACAACAGTCCACATCCTGAAGGTGCCTGGTCTGGACGCTGAGCAGGAGGAGCATGTTGGCCATGTGAATGTGTACTGGGTGCCTCAAACTGATGTAGCACATCCCTCATGTGTCTGTGGAGCCCGGTATGGAACAGACCCTAGACTTGAGCTCAGTGGACAGGAACATTTTGGTGTGTTCCCTGAGGGGGGCCAACATCCCCTGGGTTGTTCCACCTGATGGTATTGCTGTAATAGTATACGAGAAGGCCCCAGGTTGGCACACACATGTGATGTTGCCGGGTACCATGGTCAGATGGGTGTGGAGAGGTGAATCAGCTGGCCAATAGAACATATACATGTTATTGTGTCACTGTTATAGAACATTTGTTGGTAGTAATAGTCTACACAATCCTGATACATGTCCAACAGCATGCATAGATTTCCGCAATAACACAGACTGTCAGATGTGCAGCAATCTCAGAGCAGCCATACCACTGGCATATATGTAACCATAGTGGCCCTGACAATGGCATGCAATTGAATAGTCTGTAACAGGCCAGCAATGATAGTGTCCACACAGGGGACATGGCTACAATCACATAGCAGAAGGTGTGGTACAATACACAATCTGTCCAAACGGTAGTTAAGTGTAGCCATACCTAATGAGTTGTGTGTACAGTCTGTTGAAGCTGATATAGTGGGGGGGTGACAGAGATGAGTAATACAAACTGTGGTAACCTTGCCATATGAGTTGCTCAGGCCTGTTTCCATCTTTATGTCTTTCAGGCAAGATGTCACACAGCAGGCTACCTGTGTATTCAGTGGATGAGGTCATCATCAACCACCTGGTACAGCACTACCAGGTTCTCTTTGGTAGGACAGCCCATGACCAGCAGGAGCAGACCACCCTGTGGAATGATCTAGGCCACAGGGTCAATGATGTCAGCCTGCATAACCGCAGTTATGAGCAGGTCCAACATCATTGTAGCGACCAGCTTCGCAGTGCCTGTTGGTGTGCTGCTGCAGTCTGGGGAGATCACCTTACCATGGGGTGGGTGGCCTTGCCAACCATCCCCCCCGACACGTGTGGAGGAGCTCCTGGCCAACCTCATGGCACCTGCCCGTCCGGAACACCAACAACCACTGGACCCTTTTGTGGAGGTGGGTGTCACCCACACACCAACCATGGAGAGTGCAGATAAGGACATAGGGCACATCAGAAGACCACTGTTGTGTAAATATCTGCAGTGGTACAGGTAGATCATGCATATCTGACATGTCATAGATATATTGTGCTGCTGCACTGAAGTAATAAACAGATGTCCAGATGTGGTAGTATTGTGGGAATTTACCATTGATATATGGTAGTAATGCACCCAGCCTGTAGCAGTGCCACAGGTGTGTCCACTGACATAACATCTCTCACCCTCTTATGTAAGTCCCTCTGGGGTAACAACAAGGCAGCAACCTGTAGCTGGTGAGTATGTCTTACGTATATGCATGCCAACACATTGGATATGTAATGGTGATGGTATATTCCATGCACACATCTAACACACCTACCCCGAATGCATGCTGTACATGTGCATGCATTGTGGCTGTGAAATGCTCGGTCTCACAGGGGCGACCATGATGGGGTATTGAAAGGGTATGTCATACACCTGCATGACAACTAACATCCTGTCATTGCAGAATGTGTCTGCAGGGAGTAACATACTGTTGGTAGACATGGTCTACAGTAGTGACATGTTCTGAACAACACCCATATACAGTGCAACACCAGTGTATATACCTGTAGGATAATGCCAACTTCTGCAGAGATACACTATGGCATAAGGGATTACAGTAGTGCATATTAACACCTGGGTCTAGGCTGCAACATGTGTTGTTCAGTGTATGGGACACTGCAAGTTGACACAAATGTGTAGGGCTTACCTGTCATGCATCTGCATTAAAGCTGGGGGGGGGGTCTCATCATGACACACCAGTCCACTGCAGCAGGGATCCTAAGGATGGTAGGAATGGCTTTATCTGCATATAGTCAGGTTCAGGACCTGTGGGAGCCATAACCCTACCCACACTGCAATAGTGACATCATTGTGTGAACACCATGGGATGAGCACATGAGTAGACCTTGCAATCATGCAGAATAGGGGGACATGTGTTGGGTAGACTGAACATACACTGACAATTGCAGAAGGCCCACGCTGGTATTCCCCTGCCATGAGCAGTGACTGTTGTAGTACACACAACAAGAGGTGTGATAAACCGTCATGATAAGGGTGTGCACACATATGCCCACATGGTGTGTATGCATTGTGGTCAGCAGCCGCCCACCTAACACAATCTGTAGACAATGCATGTGAAAGTACAGGGCATATGTTACATACAGGGCTTGTGTACTGCTAAGATATGCAGTGCTGTGGTCCCATGGCAGATCAAGGATGTGTGTGTAAAATCAATAAAGGTGTGTACACCCCCCATAGCCATGGTATGCTCTGATGGTTGTCAGTGTAAGAATTTCTGCAGTGGTCATACATGGTCTGTTGATGTTGACAGCTGTAAACCAGGCATCAGGCATTCACCAATGACAAAAGTCCACATATCATCCCAGGTATGTGTTTCTGAACCACATAGGGGCTGTGAGAAGTAAAGCTGACATAACTGACACAGTGCTACACATTTCAGAATGGGTTGTACACCTGTGAGTTGTGGTGCACAATATAAGGCAGGGTGCAGAACAGGTGCACAGCAATACTGTGTACATGGGTGCAGTGGTATCCAGGGGAAGGGGCATCACCTAGTCACAGCACATGCATCACATACATGTATACTGTTGCTAACAAGGATTGAATATAGCTGAACTGCATGCTGTTCTGTACCATATGTTCTGCATGTTGGCAGATGGGTAATAGGAGGACTGTGTGTATGATCATTGTGCAACCTCACGTGTGTGTGTGTGTGTGTGTGTGTGTGTGTGTGTGTGTGTGTGTGTGTGTGTGTGCGCGCACCCTGATGGTCAGTTAGTTTGCCTGCAGGGTCACTCTGGTGAAGTGGTGGGAGGTAGATGCATGTATGATGTGTGAGTGCATGTGTGTGTTTGTGTGTGTGTGGCTATGCATGCACATGTGTGATTGGGGGGTGTTCATATGGTTGTACCCCCCTTTGGGACCATGCAGTACATGGACATGGACTGCCACATTACAAACCAGGAATACCTGTCATGTAATCACAGGACAGCAAATAGTATACTATGGTCTGTAGCATGGACCAGGCATCCAGAGGGAAGGTAGACTCCAGGTACACACTTAATATTGCAGTCAGCAGAGAGGTCATCTACAACCCACGTATGCAGCTCTACAGATGCTTTGGGGAAGTAATAGTTAACACCAGGGAGTGTATCCAAATATTACAGCTGACACAAACGATGGGCTGACTGAGCAGCATATCTGGCATGTACTGAGCATTACATACACATGACACACCAGTGGGAGCTATTATGGATACAACATAGTAGCCCACACATATAGGGGCCATGCACATCATTCCGGCCATACAGAGGGTGCATACCGAATGACAGCAGCGAGGCCATGTAAATCCGTTGCACACAGGTTAGGCAGGTAAAGTAGCAACAGGTCTTGTGTTGTGGCCGCTTGTGTGAGCATTTAGAGGACTGTGATGTTAATGAGTGGTATCAATGAGTGTATGGTAACAAGTGTGATTCAGGATGGGGTAACACATGGACATATATGTGGGACTGTCTGTAAAGCCATGGACATGTAGGTATTATGGAGATATGTGTGTGTGTGTGTGTGTGTGTGTGTGTGTGCATGTGTGTGTGCGTGTGTGCGTGTGTGTGCGTGTGTGTGCGCGCGCGTGTGTGTGTGTGTGTGTGTGTGTGTGTGTGTGTGTGTGTGTGTGTGTGTGTGTGTGTGTGTGTGTACTGTTGGGCAATGCTGTACAGGTTTTAAAGTGTATTTATTGTTTTCCCCCACAGGTGGCGAGGTGGGTCAGGGTCCCTCCTGCATGCAATCTGATGTAGGTGCCCATACAGACACAGATGATGATGATAATGTTGAGGCACAGGTGAGGTTGTCAGGGGCCAACACTGCACCAACATTTGACATCCCCCTTTTAGCCACCCCACCCCACACCCACCCACATTTACAGTGCCTATACACACCCCCATCACCAGTGGCCATAGCAAAGGGACAGCTGGCGTTCAGTGGCAGTGCACAGGAAAGAGTGGTAGCCATGCCTACTGTGTCTGGTTGAAGCAGGCATAGCCGGATGTCCGGCAGGATGCCACATAAGTGGATTTCCTCCCAGGGTGCTTGTGGTAGGGCCACTGGACATCATGCCCCTGGCAGAGGCGACATTGCTGCAACCAGCAGAAGCATGTTTCAGGCTGTAATGGTGGTGCAGGCACGTATTGAGAATTACACCAGACAGGGCCTTAGGCTGCAGACGGCTGCTCTCACATCTGTAAGTGACAATCTCTACGAACTGTCGGGTGCCATCCATGCTTCTACCGAGCAAGTGGATAGATGGCATGATGAGATGGTGGCCCTCATCGGCCATGGTGTGTCCGTGTTTCAACGTGTGATGGGGATGCAGCGATGCCCGTGTGGATGTGGGCCAGCAACAACAGCAGCTGGCAGTCAACATGGGTGTGCTAGGACACCAAGGGGCTCTCATAGTGGCAGTAGCAGCCCCAGCAGTATGGGGAGTGTACTGTCCACACCACACCACACCACAGCAGGCCATGTGCACGTGGTCCTGGCCAATCCCAAGAGGGACCTGGTACCAGCGGACAAATGTCATCAGCAGGTGAGAGCAGCACATCAACGCCTGTACCTGGATGTGCCCGCGGAACCCCTGACAGACACAGTCCAGCTGACTGTGGCCGGAAGCAGTGAACTGTACACCCTTCCAGGTATGGTCCACAGCTGTCCATAAACACCTGTGTAGGGCAGCCACATGGAAGAACTGTGAACATGCATGCCCACGCACTATGCAAACACACCTAGGGCAAACTAATACCTACACACACCACATCACCTCAACCAGCTCCCCAGAATACACACCTCACCCACACACGTGGTGTCACATATATGGCCCACCCTCAGCCTCTGTCAAGCCAACACCACACCCTGTGCATATGATGATACCTGTGCCCCATCCCTGTCATCCATACCATTGATGCAGGGACAGGCTGATATGGTTCTGATGCACTCGGTGACTGTACAATAGTGTATCACAGTCCTGCAGTGTAACATGTTGTAGGGAGTAGAGTGTGAGGCATATTTGGCAGGTACTGTAGCCATCCAGCAATGATGCCTTCTATCTGTTAGTAACATTGCTTGGTTTTGGACTCTAAAATGTTATCCATGTGTGTTGTAGGTGTACATGTGTCAGCACAAGGATGGTCTGCATTCATATTGCACAACGGGGTATGTCACTGTGCTGATACCATGGCAGTGACATATTTGGGGTACAGTCGAACACATTTCACAGGTTACTTTACCGGGTATTGCCTGTGTCACATGGACAGGTGGCCCACTGAGGCATGTATACCCTGCAACCTGATGTAGACCCATCCACATACACTCACACTGTTACTTTCCAACACTGGGACTAGACCTCTACCTAGCAATGTTGTGATACTGACATGTGTGGCTTACATTGCACAAAATCTGCCTTAACCACTCTGTATCTGACAGCCCTTGTTCTGCCCAGCAACAAAGCGAACAGCCCTTGCAAGTCTTGAACTCAGGACACTTTACACTGAAGTCACAACACTTAACCACTACGCCATGATGACTGTGGAGACAGCTGTTGTTTTACCAATATAGCTGTCAATACACATATTGAGTAGTACTGAACAATTGCCTTTACTTCCTAGATTGTGTAGTCCTTGTTATTAATATGACTGTTGCATCACATATGTTGTTTTATCATAATGTACACATAGCAGATACATATGGTGACATACATGTGGGAGGGTATACACAACCGTGACGTTTACTTATGACAGGAATATGGTTGTATACATATCATAGGTGTATATATGTCTACATGTACATACACATGTATACTCATACATATGTCTGTATACACATCTGTATAGTGCTACATATATATGGCCATGTGTACATCTCTTTGTATGTACATATGTATATATATATATATATATATATATATATATATATATATATATATATATATATATATATATATAGGTATACGTATATGTACATATAGATATATGTGTATATAGCTATATATGTATGCACACCCTATGTGTACAGATATGCCTAGTTATGTTGGTATATATATATATATATATATATATATATATATATATATATATATATATATATATATCTACAACTATATGTGCTTACATATCTATTCTGATATACCTACTACTGTCAATATATCTGTAGATATCCATATGTATATGTGCATATGTATCACTATCTGTATATGTGTAGACATATATTGCTCTGTATATGTATATATCTGGGTGTGTATATGTATATCTATGTACATACACATACCCATCTATATATGTCAATATGTATATGTGTAATCATATATATATATATATCTGGATAATGATATGTACATATATTTTCACCATATGTCCTGGACATGGAGTGTAGCCCTAGCCCAGCCCCTACAGACCCAACTTCGTAGTGCAAGCAGATGTCAGGTATGTATAGCAGGCATATTAGTAGACTATTGCTACTGTAATTGGGATTGTCTTCACAGACATGGTGTGTGTGGGAGGTCACATCTGCTTTCCACATGTGTGCCACTGGCTACTAACAGACATCCTAAAGACATCATGGTTAAGTACCACTGCTAACACGTAATGCCCCTGTGGACTGCAGCAGAGATATTGGCTAATATATGTGGACATTCTGAAACACTCTGTACAGTCCAGAGGTATACACAGAACCCCTTAGTGCAAAACATGTGTACCACGCCTGACAATATGGAAGTTAACAGCCAAGTAGATGGGTATAACACATAACGACTGGCATACACATTCCACCATAGGTTATGCATTCACATACCCCTGTCTGGCCTGACACATAATAACCGCTAGCACAGGGGTGCCATGGCCACATACTACCCACTAGATATTTACATACATCTGTACAGCATCCCACTGCCATGTCTGACATACATAACTATTAAGGGACGCCCGGCAGCAGTACATCTGGCAAGTATCTGCACATGACATCTCACTGGGTAAGTGCACTAAGCTGCTAGGCATGTAACAATGCACTGTGCAGGCTACAGGTAGACTGGCTCAACACTGGCCTACATCTCCTATGGGGGGAATGCACATGTACCTGCATATATAGCAGGCTCTGCAGACATGTCACAGCACAGGGTAAGATACACCTGTGTGAAAGTGCATAACCACAACCAATATGAACACAGCTACAGCCACATATGGTAAGCTGACACAATATTACAGTATATGGACCATCTGTTCAGCACCATCCTCATATCTCATATGTGCCACTCACAGACTAACCCTACATATACTGGGCTGCTACACGGTTTCGTCTGCTGGCTGTCTGTGGTATGGGACATGTGTGTGTATGGCCCTACAAACATGTAAGCCAATACGGTAACATACAGTGGAGCAGCATGTAACATCAGATAGGACGGGACCTATAGCAATGACATCTACCACAGTCTGTACGCAGGCTAAAGTACATATTAACAATACACACACTATCAACATTCACCATAGGTACACAGACCTCAGTACTGTACATAGGACCACAGAATGTCCAGGTTATGTCATCAAATATAACCCCTACTGTATATACCATGTGTAGCTGTCTGATATCTCACTGGCTTGTTATCAGATATGATGACACTAGTGATGGTGTACTGCACATATTCACCTCTTAATGCATGACATATGTACAAAGGTTAACAGAGTTGTGGCTGGAAGCATATACACAGGGCCAATATTGACATGTTGCTGTGATAACCTCATACATTTACTGTTGTAACAGGGTTTGTTGCAACATATGTCCTATGAGGGATATGAAGTCAGTAACTGTCACAGCGTTCACCATCTACAGACTGCAATCCTCACACTACCTACTGCAGTTCACAGATACATGCTCTCTGGGTAATACATGAAACCAAGGGCACAACACACTGCCTAGTCTGCAGATGACCCTACAGATGGGTTTACTCATAAACATAGAACTGACATGGCAGGTATTAAAACATGTAGGACAGCTATAGCTGCACACACACTGTTAAACCAACTTTACTCCACATGCAGTATAGCAGCATTTACATTCTGTAATCAGGTCAGGCACATCCCCCTCATTTGTGTTGTCCTGTTTCAACAGTGTATGTTGTTAGAGGTAAATCCCCAATCCATCTGAGATGCTGTTTGCCAAACAGATCTAGTTCCTGCTCACAATGAATGAAAAGGGCCAACACCAACATGATGTTCCTAGATATTGGAGTGTGTTTCCATGCAATTGGCTATGGGAATGTTACCACAGCTATTCCACATGCAATCAGCTAGGGGAGGGCTACAATTCGTGCAGAGGCCATCAGCTGATCATGAGCATCAATTAAAATACACATGTAGCTGCCAAAGCAAAGCAGGTGTAGGTCTCCACATCCACCAGAGAGGGAGTGAGAGAGGCAGACAGAGGAAAAGACAAGTCAGGGAGGGGTAGGAGAATAAAACCTAAACATGCTTATGTCTCACACCTACCAGCACAGGGTATCAAACCCTTGATGACTATGTAGTGCTATCACATTTCTATGCAGTTATTGAATGCACCACATAGGTTATATGCTGTGAAGACCTCAGTACGTATTGTGATGGTGAGTGACATCTGCAACAGGGATACGGTAGCTATACTGTAGGTGTAGTATACATGCCTGTCCACATGAACAGGTGCCAGTGTCAAAACAGCCACATTCTCACAGGGATGCACACACATTGACACACTTGGCAGGGCCAGGAATACAACCCATCACTAGTGAGATTGCCACAACACATTACTATGCAGGTATCACATGCACCACAGGGGTCATACAGAGGTGATATGGGCAAAGGGTATGGGGAGGTGTCTGACATCAGATAGCATGTTTCAGTATGTCAATGGGGGTTGTAGTGAGTGTGGATGTGATCGTACACATCATACAACACACACACAAACACACAGGGTGCCAGTACTGACATGTATGAGTGCATTTCTGCATGGGTGTTTGGTGCTGACTGTGCCAGACAGCTATAAATGCTAGCTGATGGGTATACCTTGGCATCAGGCCACATGATAATGGTCAGCATTGTGGCTCAGGGCACCATTTTCTGCATTTTCCCACACAGCTTGGTACTGTATCCCCCATCCAGTCACCTGGGTGACTATTGTGTGTGGCCAATGCTGTGCCTCGCTTGCCATGTATGTGTTCCTTAGTCCATGATATGGACAGTGTCTGGGATGTGCACACCTCCCACATGCATGTACAGTGACATGTGGAACTTTACCTTTGGTGTCTGGCCCATGTTGCGTACACAGATTATCATCAGATGTGTCACTCTTGGCCACCTGAGGCAGAAACTGGTAATGGACCACAGATTACCCTACACCTACATTGATAGCATGCTAATGGCATTCCCTGGTGTCAGTGGCATCTGTCCATACAGGGCATGTTTTCAGGCATGGCATATCCTTTGTGGGTCACATGTGATGGCACCACAGGTGTTGCAGGTGTCCAGTAGGGAACATGGGGAAGGTGCACTGTCTGCATGTACATGCCTATTGGACATATGGACAGGGTGCCATGCCCTCTGTAGCCCACTGCAATTACTCCATAGTTACTGTCAGTGGCCAACATGCAGTGTACTACCCACATATTGGCTGTTGCCTAGTCATGTATGTGTGTGTGTGTGTGTGTGTGTGTGTGTGTGTGTGTGTGTGTGTGACTTGGGTTGAGAGTGTGCTCTGGATAATACTAGGGTTGCTAACTGTGATTGCCTGGCCTTGATGTCACATATGGGTATGGATTTGGACCCCAGCTTCTCAGCTATTTCACATCTGTTATCCCTGTATGGTGGACATTGTGATATATATTATGGCCACCATATAAGAAATTTGCAAAACCCACATCACATTTGGCCCAGGTATCACACACACCTCCACAGAGGATACAAGTTGTATGCACACATACACCTGTCATGTCTGGGAGTAGAACCCCTACCAGACTAGTTTATTACACTACAGCACTATGCAGTTATAGTATGCACCACAGACATTACTGGAGTATTTCTTCCCCAAAGGTGTATATCACGTTGGATGACGTCAGCAGGATTGGCAAAGTACGACATTCAACTTGTAGTGAGTGTGGCTAGGCTAAAATGCATTGTTCCCTGCACAGACATTGAAACACACACAAAACATCCACAACCGACATGTGTGGATATAGAACCCTAACAGAGGTCTATATCACACTACAGCATGGAGCTGTTATGGGACGCACCATGTGGATTATTGAAAAACTCCTTCCCCAAAGGTGTATTTCACAATGAATGACATCAGCAGGATTGCCAAAGTAGGGCATTTGAAATGTTTTGTGTGTGACTAGCCTAAAATGCATTGCTCCCTACACAGACATTGAAATACACACAAAACATCCACAACCAACATGTGTAGGTATAGAACCCCTAACAGAGGTCTATATCACACTACAGCATGAGGCATGTATAGGACGCATCACAGGGATTACTGGAGAACTCCTTCCCCAAAGGTGTATGTCACAATGAATGACAACAGCAGGATTGCCAAAGTAGGGTATTTGAAATGTACTGAGTGTGACTAGCCTAAAATGCATTACTCCCTACACCGACATTGAAGCACACACAAAACATCCAGAACTGCCATGAGTGGGAATAGAACTCTACCAAAGTTTTATATCGCACTTTTACAGCATGCAGTTACAGGATGCACTATGGAGATTACTGGGCTAGATTTTTCCCAGATGTGTATTTCTTGGTGGATGACATCAGCAGCCTTGCCAAAGATGAGCATTTGAATTGTAGGGAATGTGACTACCCTAAAAAGCATTGCTCTTCACATAGCCAGTGTCAGACAGACACACACACACACTTGCCAAGTCTGGGATTAGAACAGCTATTTAACACATTACAGCAATACACAGTTACAGGATGTACTACAGAGATTACTGGGGTACAGTGTCCCAGAGGTGTATTTCTAGGCGGATGACATCAGCAGCCTTGCCAAAGATGAGCATTTGAATTGTAGGCCGTGTGACTACACTAAAAAGCATTGCTTTCTGCACAGACAGACAGACACACAAACTTTCCAAGTCTGGGATTAGAACAGCTACCTAACTATTTTATCACACTACAGCAGTAAAAAGTTATGGTATGCACCATGGAGGTTACTGGGCTATGACTCTCCCAAGGGTGTATTTCAGAGTGGATGACCTCAGCAGGCTTGTCATAGTAGGGTTATGGGGAGGGCAGTGTGTGTGCATGGGCCATAACCTCTTCATCTAGAGGTTGACACGCCACATGCAGGCACACACAGGGTCATATTTCACAAGTACATGTATAAGCTGCTAGATGACTACTTCCTTGTACAGTCATGTTTCACAGCTGGCACGTGCACCAATAGTCTGTAATGCTGACAGATACTGGTGGCTAGTATCTGCAGTGAGTGACATCTGAACCTCATGTGATTGGGGCCCTTTGGCTGCGTGCTGGGTGGGGCAAACCTGGATGGCTCCTTGTCACATTCACCCTCTTCAACACATTTATGTACATCTACCTTTGGCTTATTATAGTGTGTTGTCCTTATATATATGTCTGTATTCCTATCCACTGTGTGTGCAAGGCATGCATGGTGCATACTGATGAGTGTCTGCACTAACAACTGCAACTGCCAGATATGTCTGGTCTACTGGTGTTTGCAGACATAGTCTTCATGTGTTTAAGTGTGTGAGCATGCCCAGTATGACCTTTCAGTATGTTGTTGACTGACCTTGCCTTCATTTCTCTAAATGTGTGAGCAAGCCCAGTATGACCTTCTGTATTTAATGTGTGGATTGAGTCCAGGTAGTTTGTACTGCAGTGCTGACCTTGGTGTTGTACACCGACAGGTGGCATGCTGTTTCTGCAGGGTATCCATTAAGCATTTGGCATTGACTGTTCCTACATTTCTACATAGGATGGGGGGGGGGGCTCAGCCAATTATTTCTACATTTCTACACAGGATGGGGGGCACACCTGATTGTTATTACATTACTACATAGGGGGCGGGCACGCCTGTCTATTTCTACATTTCTACACAGGGTTGGGGGGCACACCTAACTATTATTACATTCCTACGTAGGGTGGAGGGCTCACCTGACTATCTCTACATTTCTGCACAGGATGGGGGGGGGCACACCTGACTGTTATTACATTATTACATAGGGGGCACACCTCTTCTATTTCTACAGTTCTACACAGGATTGTGGGGCCACACCTGACTGTTATTACATTACTATGTAGGATGTGGGGGGCACACTTGACACTTGTACACATTTCCTATGACTGTACTGGTATGTCAGGTACTCCATTTAATTCTGTATTGTTAACTATTGTGCTGACTAGTGGCATACCAGTGTACTACAGATCGTGGCTTTGGTTGCCCTACATATTATTGTCTGACTTCCTACCCTTCAGAACTAACATCCCACTGCCTGCCCTGCTGTAGTCTGTCTGTGTAGGCCGGGGGGGGGGGTAACCATAGCCATCATTCAAGGGCCAGGGCAAAGGCTTTGTTTGGGTTTGTCTACACCTGTCCTGCTGGCTGAGACTGTTGTTGGGTATGTGAACCATCCTGACTGGCATGTGTGGGTCATATGGACACACATGTTGCTCAGCACATTTCATGCAGTGGGTTTTGTCACCCTGTGTAGTACTTGCTACTATGGTGACTCCAGTATGTGTTACAGATGTCATGGTGCCACTATGGGTTTCTACTGTCTGCTGCCATAACATTCAGCCAGCCATTTCCCTTGCATTCTCACATCCATACCATAGATACAGATACCGACACATTCGACTCCATTTGGCAATTGGTAGGTTGATTGACTTACCTTGAGGGTGTGCCAGACTTGCGGATGGTGCTGGAGGGCTGCCTATGTCGGATGCACATAGTACACTCCTTATACATGGTTGAGCACAGGTTGTGTCATGTTTGACATCCCTTTTACTGTATGTACAAGTCAGAGAGAGGTGCCATTCCTTGGGTCCCTGCTGTGCCAGTGAATGTGCTATGCTCTGTCACTTTGCAGTAGCCTCGGCATACTGGGCACACCTCCATCTGCCTACTAGGGCAATTTCAGGTTGTTCCTTTTCTGAGTCACTCTGTGCCTGTGCAGGCCTAGGCATTGGTGGGGGGCTGTGTGGCCCTGCTCCATGCTGTTTCTACTGCAGCTGTTTCTGCAGGATCATATTGTGTAGCATAGCACATACCATACCATAACAATTTGGGTACATGTAGCTGTTGAGTACTGCAAGGCTCCACTGGATGTGTCCAGACACCGGAACTGTGACATGAGCATCCCAAACACATGCTCTATTATAAGTTTGGTCTGTGCATGTGCCTCCTTATTGCGTTCTTGTTCAGGTGTGTGTGCATTTCTGATGGGTGTCATCAGCCATGGCTCCAGTGTGTAACCAGCATCCCTCACTAGGTGACCGTAGGGGATGTCCCCATTTGCAAATCTCTGGTACAGCTGTGTCAGATGCCATATGTGGGAATCGTCATAGCAGCTAGCACACACATTCATTATAATGCCCTGGGCATCACATACGACCTGGCAGTTGATGGTGGGGATGTCCCTGTGGTTGATGTAGGCCCTACCCTGATCACTGGGTGGTGCTTTGATGCATATGTATGTGCGGTCTATAGCACCCACTACCTCAGGGTATTCTTCTATTTGGTTGAAGAGACACATATTGCTGGCCAACACCTCATGGGTGTTGAGGAAATATATGTGCTCACTGGCATGTGCCGACATGACATCCAGGAACTGGTGGAATACTCTGGATGTAGATGCCTGTGAAATCACCATGATATCCCCAGTTGAGCTTAGGGGGGTACCTGTGGCTAGTATTCCTAGGCCTACACATACCTTGGTATCCACTGGGATGGGTTCCCCTTGGTCAGTTTGGTGTGTCAGGTGTGGCCGGTACAGCTCAACAATTTGCTGTAGGAGGTCTCTGTCCACCCTATAGTGCTCCACTATCTCCAGCTCGTGTAGCCCCTGGTAGGTTACCCTGGATCTGTACAATCTTCTCTGTCTCCTCACTGTGGGCTGATCAGCAGAATTCACATCCTCACCACCCTCAGCCTCTTGCACATGTTGTTCTATGTTGCCTGCTGCAGCCCTTCTCCTTTTGTAGGTTTGTTTGTTAAAATTTCCCCGCTTTTATACACAGGTGGTTTAGAGTGTGGGAAAAACCAGAGGGGAAGGTGTTTGCTTACTTTATAGTAGTATTCTGGGCTGAGCTGGTCTGCTGCCTGTGTAATTGGCTGATTCTGATACATTTCACCTGCCAGATAAGCTAGTTCTTGATTACCTTTCTACTGCTGTTTTCCCTTCCCATTGCTTTCCTATTTAAGCCTGTGTGCGCGCCACACAGAGCGCTCAAATGTGCGCACTGCTGCTATTTCCTGGTTTAACTTCTTTTTTCTCCCTGTAAAACCTAGTGTGTGGCACGCACACCCACTTAGACAATGTAAAGAGTGCTAGGCAGAGTCAGACACACCCCCTTGCTTAGCTGTGCTTAGCTAGGAGCAAACCTGAGCCACAGCGCTCCGATTCGTTTGCAGTATGCCTGACGACCTCCCCATGATGTCACCTAACTCCTAGGCTTACAACAAGCAATTCCTACTCTTACACTGTTGGGACCTCACTCACATGCTGGGGAAAACTGGGATTCACTACCATTCTCCTCATTTGCATAGGATTGCCTGCTAATGCATAGTTACATGTCTCACACTGAGCCTCTCCCCTTAGCAACCACTACTCACTGGCCAGGTTGTCTTCTGCCTGCCTTTGACTTGCATGGCAGAATAGTGATTTTAGTTAGACTGCTTATTTTAGGTTTATTTTCTTATTTTTCCCCCTAGATTCCATTTGCATGCCACTGCACTACGCTTAAACAGCCGAGATTGGCTAAAAAAAATAAAAGTTGATTTTTGTATTTTTTTTGTTCAATGCCAATGGCCTTATACTTGGCCATTGGCATGCTTACTACATGATATGCAGCCATTATTTGGGGCTGTCACAGCTCTGTTTGGGATTCTGCAGATAGCACTAGTCTTGCACGGACTGTTGCAAGCTTCCTGGATTGCAAAATCACCTAATTTGCATAGATTTCTCCTGCAAATGGGGTGATTTGCATACCAGGGCTTACTCCATGCAGGATTAGTGCAGGAGCACTCATGCACACCCCTGCAGGCTGTTCCTGGATCGCACAGCAGACATATTGCCTGCTCGAGCTCCTGCACCGATTTTGCACTCCATGCAAGCTTTTGAGAATCCGGGGGTCACACACACACACACACACACACACACACACACACACACACACACACACACACTTGGATATAATGAAGCAATCAACATCAGGAAAAGTCAATGTCACTAATCTTGAAACATTAACAGCAGCATGCTATTGTGCACACCCCAGGTATTCACCTTGAAGTATGCAAACTTTATCATACTTTTTTTGCATATGATCTGACCAACATCATAACTTAGTAATACTATATTTGACCAACAGCCGTTATCATGGCTATTTCCTGAAATTTCTTATGAAAAGCTGTTTTAACAGCTACTGTAAAGTCAGTAAATCTCATAATAACCCAAGCTTTAGAGGAATTTATTATTTTTGATGTGTTCTTTCACAGGGAAGCCACAGGTTCCTGGGTATCCTTTTCACTGAAGTGGTGGCCATTAGTAATTTATCTCAAATATATTACATAGAGAAAGAGAGAAACAGGGAAAGAGAGCTGAGTCTCCTCAAGTAACACTGATTTTGCCTCACTGACCCTTACTCTTACTAATATAATACTGGCCACTATGGATAAAGGAAATTACGTAGACAGTTCCTTACTGACTTAAAGAAAGCCATTGATTCCACAGAATATAACACGTTTCTCTTTGATCTGTCTCAAAACAGGATGAGTGGGAGAAACTAAGTTAGTTTCTAAGTTATCTCATTAATGAGGAGAGTATTAATATGCCTCTTGGTAAAGAAATTCTAGCATGACATAGCATGCCAAATGATTGCTTTATTTTTTAGCATTTGATGGGATGTGATAATCATATTATCTCTACTTATCCCTGTCCTTTTAATAAGCACTACAGCATCTGTCTGTGAACCATCATTAACACGAAGGCCGCATTTAGTGAAATGGGTTCAAAAACACTTTACAGAATATGTGCAGTGCTGTACATGGTTCACAGAGACATAACAGTGATCTGTGATTCAGTAAAACAAGTCGTACTATATTGGAAACACAAAAATACAAAACACAAATCAAACATAGTAAAATACAAGTTATACTAGGGATGTGATAAGTACAATAGAGAATACTAACTGTGACCCTCAGTGTCCTGTAAGGCAAAATTAAAATAGCAGTGGGCAATGTCTTAGACTATTACTGTATCTATAGTGGAAAACCCCAAGTACTATAGAGATATTGGCTAGTCACACTATAGAGTGACTTGATAAGAATCTACAGAATATACCCCATAGAAGATAATTCGAATGGAATGCATTGCAATACCAATATGCAATATACAGCATGTAACACAGTGAAGATTATGATGTGTTGCATCTATTCGGCACAGAGTCTGCCATAGACAGGAGAGCAAATTGTCTATTACATTGCACAGTATTATAAAGATGGATCCATGTGCTGGAGATAACCGCACTGATGAACAGGAAGTTATAACCATGACCAGGAAGGAAATGTACATGCATTCCATGCACACACTGATACAGACAAGCTGCCTCGACTTTACCGATAGAGTATACATCCAGTTTATATCCTGCACAGAACGTATATCAGGCAGCACCATAGATGAACACCTTATAAAGGTACAGCATTAGGTGACACCATCATCATCTTCATTACCAACATCATCATCATATGTATACTTTCAAGACACAAAAAAGGGCATAGCCATAACTACAAGGTAATTATGGGATGGTGTCTTAAAATTTTCACACTTAGTAGCATTAATGAACCAAAAACATGTTAGCAGGGATTAACCATATACATAAGCCCCCTCGCCCTTTGCCACCACCAAGTAGAAATCACAACTAGTTTATCTTCACTCTTCTGGTGTGGCATATCATACTGGAATACCTCACCGTAAACGTTTGGTGTGGCACTGCTTATTTTAAATGCAATTAGTGGCAACTATACACACTGATGTGTCACTCAACCTACACAGAGGCCTAACATACTAGTTACAATACTTACCTCACCAGTAGCAAGGCAGTGATATGCAGCAGCCTAAAATTTACCATGATACATATTGTTGTCTGTGTGCACCCAAGGAATGTCTGTGCCTTTCACAAGTCATTTTTTTTTGCCTACTGGATGGCAGCAGATGCCAAATTTCTGTTGCTATTCCACATGGCCTGCAACATGCAGAGATATCACCTCCCTACTTTAACTTAGATTTTTCATGGACTTTACGGATTCATTTTTGATGGATAGATCTCCTTTTTCAACAAAACTCAATCACAGGCAAATGATCAAAACTTTACTTTAATAAGTAAAGGACAGTTTTACTGAACTTATGGAAAATCAACCAAAGCACATGTTTTTACATGGGGTCAAGTGCCCACTGCCCTACATCATGGGAAACTTTTCTTCCCCATACCTCTCTCTTAAGTATGTATACCAACTCCATGCACACAAAAGACATTAGAAAGTACAAACACCAAATAAAGGAAAAAAACTCTTCCTGTATTGCTATGAAAAAACTAATACACAAATAGAACTTGCACATGAAAATCAACAACGCCTTAAAAGGGGGACATTCTTTCACTGTTTCATTCATTGACCTACTGGATTAATTACTGCTTGGATTTTTGCTTGTCATTAAACGTTTTATCTTTATTGGAATACAGGACTACTGATTTGTTTTGTGACTGCTGTGGGATTTTGGCTTCGGGTGTGGTGTTTGTTTTACCAATTGCTTTTGTTCACCACTCTATGCACGTTTTGGCTGTTACTGTTTCATTCATGTCAGTGCATTCACAGATATGTGCTTCATAATATTTCTCTTTGGTGCTTCTGATCTTATATATCTTAAACCACAGGGGCCTCCTGTTGATCCTGCTCTTGTATGGCATCTATTGCTTTAGGATGGTATAATTCCATAGTATCGATAACATCATGAACGAATCTTCAGCTCTATCACTGGGTATGTCAAAGAAGACTACAAGGTCCAGTATAACTGAGGATTCTTTTATCTGCCTATACAGATGCTCAATGGACTCTGTGATTAGCTGCTGGACCTCTGGCAAATTTCAAGATGCCCAGGTAGCCCACAAGGTGAAAGAATCTATGTGATTATGGTTTACTGCCCAGAAATTATTGCACATTTCCACTGGCTGGCTTTCCCTGCAATGCTTATATTATGAAAAGGGACATTTTTATCTGTATGACTATCCCCATCAGAGATACTTGAAACAGAAACTGTCTCATGGCTACTTCACCTAACAAGCTTTCAAACCCAGAAGTGACAGACTCAGGCAGCATAATATTGGCTGCCACAGTGCCTTGTTTGTCCAGAATGTGTCCCATATCAAGACATCATGAGACACTAGAGTACTGTCTTCTGCTGTTGAAAAAGAAAACACTTACAAGAAGATCTGTATACCAAGGTGGATTGTTGTTGCTTGGCATGCAGGCGTAACATGCAACACAGGCATAACTGAAAACAAGACCTGCAAGACACAAGGAGAACACCACTGCATACTAATAGAGGGTAACCACAAAACCTGCCCTGCAAGGGTACAGAAAAGCATTAGCATTTAAACTGTGACCCATGTGTCCCCCAGCATGCACAACAATAGCATCATGATCCAAGCCCGATATTCCTGGAAATCTGAGCAAATACTAACACAACCCACACAGTGATGCAGTGACTGGAACAGACAACAAAACCATAGCAGTACACTTGACTGATCATGATGTAAATTATGTGCTGGGGATGTCACTACATCCATACATGATCCTGTTGAGAATAAGCCAAGAAGATTACACTGCACATCTCCCATATCACCAAGGACCACAGCTCCTTCATCTTCTTCTTGTCAGCTTGTTTTCCCACCAGGTATTGTTCAGCCTGAAATTATCGTAATCTATGGACATCAGAAATGCATCCAGATCAATCAGTCACACGAGGGTACACAGCCAAAAGCAATGCAAGTATTGGCTAAAGGCTGTGTTCATCTTTTTGTCACTTCAATCCAACTGCCATTGATGTACCTGTAAGATTTTACATTTGCGGTCCTTGTACATAAACTGTACCTCCCTATACAAGGCTCATCATTTCTTAGCTGCTGTCACATTTGTATTCCACCCTTTGAAGTCAGTATCTAAATGTACATCACAATGTCTCCTGCTGCAAACACATTAACAACATGCTAGGAAGCATTGTCTCACTAACTTCCTTCATTATCTTTCATTTTATGGGTCTAGATGGGGTGACATATATCCTCTCAGCTCCAGCTTTCAGTACAGGATGTTGTGAGTATGTGCTAAGACTTACCTGAATAGCATTTTGCTAAACTGCATTTTTTTTGAATGGCATAAAGCATTTTTGGGGAGTCAACAAGTAATATGGCCAGTTCAAGCTGGAATACCTTGCTTCCAGTTGTAGTGTGTGCAGCCATGTCCACATGCAACATGACCCAACTGATATGTCCCTTTCTGTGTTACTAAACGTTTGTATACTTCATGTATTTGGGATCCTATTTATAGGTTCATAATTTCATAGGTACGTACTAATCTAGCTGCCCTTGCAGGCCATTTTAAGCCTGGCTAATTTACTTTTTTGTCTCAGAATAACCTATCACATTTGATTATATATAGGCCTTACACATCATGTGGCTCATCATTATATATGACCCCTAATGAGAATATCTGGGATCATACCATAGATAATTTGAGGGGACCTGTGCATGGGATAAAGTATTTAGGTGCTACATCTGTTCATTAGTAGTGAAGTCAAAAGTCAAAAGTAACTTTATTGTCAGTTAGATCTATCCAAGTGTAGATGAAATGAGATTATGTGCAATCAGCTCATCAAGGGACAGACAAAAAAGAAATCTCATACATAGAAAGACGTAATTTAAAACAAGATATAATAATACGACCGCCATCTTCTAAATCAACTCTACTCTTAAGTATATAGCTACATATATTCCTAGAAACACCAAAATACAACCACAAAAATACCACTGTCTTCTAAATCTACTCTACTCTTAAGTATATAGCTACATATATTCCTAGAAACACACACTTGTTGAGATACTTAAAATACAAGAACAGTACAGTGGGCAGTCCTGGGGTAAATTTTCTATTTCCCATCCATAGATCTAAGTTGTGCTTGAAAATGGACAAGGATGAATTTTGTCTTATGTGGTTGGGGACTCTGTTACACAGCAGTACCGCTGTGAAATTTACCTCTCCCTCCTAACCATTCTATTTTTGTTGCAGAAGAGGTTTAGATCCCTGGTCAAGAATTTCTGATGCCATTTGGCTTGTTGATTTGTAGTAAACCCATCAGTAATGGGCTGGAGGATGCCTTGCATGCCAGACACAGGTCACCTCTTACCAGTCTGTAGTATACCGAATAGAGTGACAGGGCTATGAGTCCATCCATGTCGAACCATGTATTTAATGCTGCCTGTCTGAATATCTCCTGTAGTCTATGATACTGTCACCTCACTTACGGTCATCTTTTACTTTCTGTGGTTTGCCAATTTTTTCCCTTCTTCATTTCCTTTTCTCCCCGGGTTTTTTTTCAGAATTTATTTTTATGTTACCTCATGCTTTCTTAAGCATTTGCACCATTCTGTACATGGCGCAGGGGAAGCAAATCAGAATTTCTCTAAAGAAATGTAGAATTATTTCTTTTAATATGACCCACTGTCTACTAATAATTGATATAGTTTAGAATTAGCAGCAGAAATGTAGTCCAGGTTGAGATAAGGAGAAGGCCTAAAGATAGCAATAACTTTTAAAGGATGTTGACTTTTTGTTGTGATTCAGTTTATACTTCGTTGTAGTCAAAGAAGCTATGCTCAGCAGACCCAAGCCCACTCAAGTTTTGTGGCTTTAATGATTTAGTTATTTTAGTTATTGGCTTGTTTGATTGTTTGTATATACGTATGTTTATTTATTATTGTTTTGATTTGTTTTCTAAGGCCTGACTTCAATGAGGAAATGATTAGTGTCTGTTTTTTCACTGTGCACACCATAAGCTGTACATCTCTCACAGCTCATGACACGCACGCAGAAGAAAATGTAACACAAAGCTAGAATTGTGTAATGTTCTTCAGCAGTACTCCAAAACTCATCTGATTTTCTGCTTATTGGATGTTAATTTACTGATCACCCTACATAGAGAGACAGAGCATGAATGAGGCCGAGAATGCATTTGTGCATGCAGCTGGCAGCATGTAACAGACAACTAAGCAGACTGTAGACCACAGACGGCAGAGCAGTATAAGACAGGACAATGTCTTGTGTATAATTTGAATTCTATTTCTGCAGCTCTACTGATATTCGGAAGAATGAGTTTCTCCCTTAGTATATTACCTTATTTGCTATTAGAGCATGATAACCCCGATTTATCAAAACAGTGATTACAAATATTACTTTGTGTCCCCAGCCAGCAGCTTTTACATGTCTGTAGCCAGTGGCATTCCCAACTGAATGCTGTACAAATTCAGACACTGGAGACATTTTTAGAGAGAATGAAAAATAATGCACACTGAATCCTTTCAGCTATAGCACATTTTTGCTTACATTGCAAACCGGCACACTGACATAAGGTTATAAGGGCAGGGAATAAGCCACTTTTCTCAGTAAGTTTGCAGAGAAAGCCAGATGATCTCCTGGCTGTAATCTCATACAGCTGCATTTTAGAGAGTAATAAATTAACTGGTGGCATGATGTACATAAATCAGCCAAATTATTTGGTGTGATACTGAGTTTATTTATTAGTCTACATAGTCAAACCACAATAGGTCAAACCCTTTGTGCTACATCTACATACATCAAACTAGCAATGCAATATGAAATAGTGTATATGTGTACAAATATCAGTAGCTATTTTGTGCATGCACTGATGCACACCTCGCAATTATTTGACTTGCATCTTAAGCTTTGATAAATTTGTAAGCATGAACATCTATAATATTTCTATATGCATGCATGCATGCAGTTCAGTATTTCCACAGAATATCTGAAAACAGTAACAATATTTATTGATTATTGTGAAAGTATTTCCATTTGACACTGCCTACTGATTTTTCTGTTGAAATGTTGATTTTGCATCTTTTATTATGATTACTGTGATCACATAACTGTTGGGTTTGGGATACTGATGGCCTAACTTATTTGATAATATCTGCTATAGAATGGACACCACAGTTTGTGTTGAGAATTTGCATGGAGTAACTAGTGATCAGCGTAAAAGTGCTGAAATGTACAGCAACAAAACAGACAGTTATCTCAAAAGAAATGGTCAAAATGATATCAATAAATGTGACACTTTCACTAAATACTGATGAAGAATGAAATGTTTAAAGCATTATGGCAGAAAGTGAATAAAAGGAAGCCATTGATTTGTAAAATGTTCACTTATTTTTGTCTGTGCATGTAAAGCCAGTGAATCATATACAGCTTAAATGATAATATATGAATGTAATATATTCCATTCCATATGGCTGATATAGCTTGAGTAGCTTTTATGTTTGATTATTTGACTAGATAAAGGCTAGAATGAGGGAAAATAAATCCACAGTGTGAATGCAGTGTTGTAGTGTGGAACAAGTCAAGATGTGAATGGAAATGATCTGCTTAATGATCCTAGAGATCTATGTACTGCTTTGGGGATGCTTCTTTGAACACAGTCATATTTACAGTTTTAGCAGTAGTTAATTCCTGTGACTTTGAGGAATGGAAATCAGAAGTTGAACTACCCAGAGTTTATGTTCGATATTAATCAATCAAGCAATCAATCTGTCAATCAGTAGAAGCCAGCCAAGAGGGTTAATTTCTGACCCAGCTACTAGTTTTACTAACTATTTTAACATTTTTCTTTACTTTTTCATCCCCCTTTGAGATCCCTACCCTCACACTACCCTAGCGCATGTCCTAGGACCATTCTATTATAAACTCTATTACAGTGCAAGACAGAAAAGAGAGAGACAGAGAATTGTCAGTACATTATAGTTTCATAGGTAGGTACTAGGCTATTGGCCCTAGGGCCTATATAAGCCTAGCCAAAAAGGTACTCTGGCTTTCTCCACCCAAGAAAATTATTTTCCTGTGCCCCTATCGAGCAGATCCACAGAGGTGATCCCCGGGGTGAATTTCCTATTTCCCATCCAATCATCAAGATTTTTCTTGCAGAGTGCTAATAAGGAGCTTTGTTTGATATTGATAGGTAGTTTGTTCCAGACTATGGGAAGTCTCTGGGACAGGACTCTATCCCTCCAGCATGTTATGTTTATTGTGGTGACAAGGTTTAGGTCCCTAGAGCATGTAGCTCAGAGGGGTTGGGATTTCTTTAAGTGGAGCATGTCTAACAGCTCTGGGTTTGACATAGCTTTGTATGTTAGGCAGAGATCGCCTCTAAGTAGGCGATATGTGACAGAGTAAACCTGGAGTTTTTTGAGACGGTCTGAATTATGGTGTAAGAGTGTGTATCTCCATCTTCTTTTCCCTCTGTTACCACAAAGTACAATGAAAAATGTGACATCTCCAGTTAGAAATCTTCAACTTATCACTGGAAAGCTCAGAATAGGTCTTTCTCAGTGCACAATGGTGCCAGTTGATAAAAGTGTGATTTCAGCTTATTTTTAATTATTGATTTATTTTTGTTTTTATTCACAAGATTATTAAATATTTGTCACTGTAGAGAGTCTTGCTATATGTCACAATTTCACTCTGAAAGCACTATAATGTTAACAGTGTATGTTTTCTTTGACCTTTTTAATAGTATATGCTTTATCTCCATTGTTGTAATGGGCAACAAAAATCACCACAGCTCCAGTCAGGAACCCTTAGTCAATTATCTCAGAATATGTCTTGTCAGTGCCAATAGTACTTTCTTTCTTACAATATTTCTTTTTTTTTCAATAGTGTTAAATGTTATTTTCTGCAGGCATTTAACATGCTATGTCTTGCTTAATGCCACAACTGTAATTCAACAATTATGTTATTATGTGTATGCTGTATTAGTTTAAGTTAAATTTACATTGCTTTAAAGGTCAAAAGCAAACGTCACAGACTAAGATAGGAACCCTCTGTCAAAGTTTCAGTCAGAGAAGTGCATTTTTGGTATTTTGGAATATTACTTATAAACAAAGAAATGTGCTGTGTTAACAGCATACATTTAATTTTATAAAATGCAAAGTGGAATGTCACAGATCCTGTCAGAATAGTACTGCATGCCAAATTTTGATTTACAAAATTATTTAGCATACCACATTACTTATCAGTTGGCATTAAGTACAATACATAAATGTCAAGTACAAGACAATCAACAACTAATTTATTGACATTTGGGGCCCTCATGCCATAGCTCCAGTTAGAAGAGAATAGATTTTGTACGTGTTTTAGAGTATTGCTTGTTACTGTACGGCTAGGCTTAAGTGAACATTCATAGCAGTAAGTGAGCGTCTGGACTGGGACACGGTGGTTCAATAAACACAAACTGAGGATGCCATTTCAGAAACCAAATTCTGTTATTACACTACTTCAGATAAATATCAGTGCAATACTTATCCATGTGACCTTTATAAAGCTAAGAAAAGAGGGCACTACCTGTTTCATAAAACTAAGAAAGTGGTACCTATTACGCCACTAGCAAGTATCGCATTTTTGCTGTTCTTGCTACTAATCAGGCGATTTTGCAAATTAAGCTTCATAAGACAAGGTCCAATGCATGTGTATACTTTTATTTTGCCTGTGGGAAAGCACAGATTTCTGAGACTTCCTTGCTGCTATTGTCAGTGTCTAATTTTTTTTAGAACACTGTTGTTCAGGAAATTGAGGGGTTTGCTGATGCTGTTAGTTTAACTGATGACATACCCTTGCATTATCAGATTAAAGCAGACTGTCGTGCAAGGCAGATTTACTGAAGAAACTGAGATAAACCATTCCCAAGCTGAACAAAAAAAGTAACAGAATGCAGAAAGATAGATCATAACTTAAAGCCTGGACCCTTAAACCAGACATGATAAACCATTCTCAAGCTGAAAAAAAAAAGAGTAACAGAATGCAGAAAGACAGATCATACTTAAAGCCTGGGCCCTTAGACCAGACACTTTGGAAGTTACTTCAGTAAAGCATTTTTTTCGAATAAACAAGTTCTCATAAGCACTCTTCATATGAGTCACTATTTTTCAAAATTAGACAGAATATGTGAGATATATGCTTGCTTGCACTGGAATAAAACATGAAATGGTACAGGAGTATAGAATAAGGACAGAAAAATGCTGAAAGAGAAGACAGAACCCAAACTGAAATATGTTGATGTGAAAAGCCTCATTTCCTTACAAATGTATGCCAACAATATTGCAAATGGTGTTGCAATTCTGTAGTAAGGTGAAACCGAATGATTAAGGATGTGGAGCCTTTAAAGAATACCAGGAAAGGTGCTCAGATATATAAGCATATGGACATTTAAAAGAATGACAGAAAAAAGTATGCATAACTAAACAAAAAGATACTTGCTTATTTATATGGTTTAGAAAAGTTATGTTCATAGATTTATGTGTAAGATATTGATGGAAATTAACCATAAGCCATTGCAGGGTATATTAGAAGTCTTAGTACAAGACACTTCCCAGCCAGCAGAGAAGATTGCTGTAACTGCATAAAGAAGCATATAGCAGCTGCATTAAGTCATCAGTGTTTGCCTAAGCAGAAAGAACATTCACTTAGTGATGAACTAAAAGATAAAGGACAACTGTACCTAACAGTGACATAATATTTTTGAATTTTATTAATGGATATCTCAAACAACATTTAAAGAACGTTGGTACTTATGTATTATCGCAACCAGATTTTTCCCACTTGCATAGTCTTAATGTTTCTGACAGAAAAGGTTTATTAACCTGGAAAGCGGTGTGTACGCAAGTCAGTTTTACTGTGTCACACAGGTTAGGAGGCAGGGAGAGGAATAACTGCCAATTTCTCGACTCCTGCCTGGTGTGTCTCATTTTGCTGTGAACTCTACAGTGCCCCAGCACATCACAAATCCTGCCTTGCTGATTGCAAGCACGGCAAAGGCAATTTAATGCGTAATACACTGTCTGACTGTCCATGGCCAGTTTTCATCCAAAGTAAAGGTGCTTGCTACAAGTAGTCAGTAAGGGGACATTGATTCCTCAGGGACTGCTGCTTTTCTCCCCTGCCTTACTCCTGTGACGGGGGAGTTGAACTTTATCCCACTTCCCACTCACACACACTTTGGTAAATGTGAAGTTGTTTACTCACAGCACCCAGTTACAGTATTGCCAACAGGTGCTGGAAATGATCAGTGATTCGCACACAAATGTAACAAAAGTAAGAATCAGACATTACAGTCTGTACATGTAATGACATTTAAAATGGGCCAGTAGTCCATGGCGAGTGTCAGGAATTCTAACATTGGCAAGCAGCAGTCCTGTTTAGATGTCGGGAAAGGATGCACCATAGGAACAGGAAATCTGTCATTCTGCCTGTTCACATGTGAAAAACAATTGGCAAGAATAGTAGTTAAGACTTTAACAAACCCTGCTTAGGTTACCACACATCTTGTCTGAGAAACATTAGGAAGTATGCAAGTGTGAAAAATCTGGTTGCGATAATACATAAGTACCAGAACTTTTAGATATTAGATTGAGAAAAGTAGCTATGTAAGCTGATTTTAATAGTCTGAAATGTCATTCCAAGTCAGAGTTACTAATTAAGGTACAGAAGTTGTACACCTGTTATTAAAAATTATACTCATGATGAGTCGGTATGTGTTATACTTTCAATTGGCTTTTATTTCTTGCAACCTCTCCTTTCCCTTCTAATAAAACAACTTGACACCCGTATGACTTACGAACAGCTTTCTTCACAGTAGTCCAACAATCAACAACTAATTTATTGACAAATAAAACAACCAACATAAGTATACCATAACAAAACTGGGTAGTTTGATAGACTGTTCACATCCTTCATAAACAGTTTACACTAACTTTCACCATCTTAAAAACTAGGAAGCATGTTAAACTGCTCATCACACCTTAAAGCAGCAACCCACTGATCACTAACATGTTTTGAATCTACCTGAGCCAATGAGTGAGCCAACTAGAACACAGTGGGTGGGATAAAGGTCTACCCTTTAAACCACTACTAAGACCCTTCTTCCACCCACCAGGCTGCTTTACAGCCTGCTCCTACCTTGACTATCTAGGGCCTATCTCCTGAAGAAGTCCTGCAAACATAATTACATTTGCACATTAAACATATCTAACCCACTGCCAATAAAAGGCATGCCATCATCTCAAAACCAGGCTGGATCCCTGACTGCTAAGTCCCAATGCTGCATTACAAAAAAACCCTAACACACCACTTGGCCTAGCCCCTCTATGGTTAATATATCTCCTTGTCACCTTAAATTTACTTGTGCCTCTCCAAACCAACCTGGGGATTATGGCAAATCAGATGATCTTAACCCCTGGGAATCTCTGTACCACAGACTACAAGACCCTTAACAAAAAGGTAAGTAATCTTTTAGGTATACTACCAACATCATTGCCACCCAAATGTATAACTAACCCACCCAAATTACTAACATTCTGTCTCATCTCTTCCCAGTGCTGGTAACAAATGACACCACAGCATACTTCTTACTCCTTGTTACCAAATTTGTCATTGTAACAGATCTAGGTACAAATGCACACCACCTGATTGCATCACTGCTCTTCTCACAGCCCAGTAGATAAATGAGTGATCCAAAATGACTAACAGGTTCCTTCCAGTAAAAGAAACACACACACAATCAAAACCCCCACATCCATTTAAACTACCAACTCTTCATTAATATACACACTGGTCTTACCACCCAGTAGGCAAAGTTTAATAGCCCAAAGACCTCCAGACCTCCATCAGTTTCTTAACCCTCAACTTTCCTTCCTCACTATCGACCCCACCTTCCTTTTCACTTGTCGTGAGGGATGGAACAGCTCTAAGTTAACATCCAGCTCCAAATTTAAAAAAGGTCAGTGTCTTGGTTGGACCTTCTAACTTGTTTTAGCTAATGGCTCCCCCAGTCCATGTACACCTGCTCAAACATTCACATCCCTTTAATGACTACTTCCCTGCCTTCGCCCAGCAATAACAAATTATTTAGATAGCGCACCTCTCTCACACTCATCTCCTTATGCTACCATAGCCAGTGTAAAGCCATACTGAATATTTCAAAAAGTAGCACTTGCAACTGTGCAGTCCATGGCCATGCCTTCTCAAAGTAAAATCTTCAATTAAATTGCATGCCCGACATATTGAGCTATCATCTTGCATACTTTGATCAGCCTAGCCCATACCCTACAGACAAATCAAACACTGCACCTTGTATCAGTGAAGTAATGTCCTTAACTCTAATCTATGTTTCATTGTTTTATAAAACAGCCAAAGAATGCTCCCTGAATCCTTATTCTATTGATGAGCATTTTTTTATTATTATTATTTTTAAAACTAATTATCAAAGCATACAAGAGCAATCCACTCCAGCAAACAAGTGAATTCTGAACAAGTAACAGAGTTGCCACCCTGAGATATCAATTTGTTAAATTTAGCCATAAACATAGCAATAGACAGACCATTACAAGGGTCACTGTTACCTGGCAAACCCATGCAATGACTGCATGACATCACACCATTCAGTTCAAAGCACAGATGCACATTAAGCCCTGCTGCTCACTTCAACTGTTAAGCAGAAACCAGCTCCATTACTCCAGCTGTCCCACTGTTCCTATCTCCTTAAAAAGTTCACTCTTTACCTGCTATTAATGTCCTTGCTAGACACAGCCTGCTGCAACTTGCAGCTCTCAAATGCAACCTTGCTGAACAACACTATTTATTTATTTAACATTTGTTAACTGGGAAAGTCCAACTTGGAATGAAGACAATTTTCAGCAGAGGCTTGGGGAGAAATGCTCCAGATGCATGTCTTTGTAATGTGGGAAGAGACCGGAGCACCCATAAGAAACACACACGAACACAGGGAGGATACGCAGACTCCACACAAAAGGCATTGCAGCTGAGAATCAAACCATAGAATCTCTTGCTGTAAGTTTACAATGCCACCGCTGCACCATCCTAAGTCAAGCTAGCTATGATGCACTATAACTACACTAAATGCATGCAGCCGAAGCTAATCCTGACAACTGACCAATTATAGAATAAGGGCATATCCCAAAACATAACAAATGTATCTCTTCACAACATAAATCAACTATTACAATGAAAGTAAAACAAGTTACACAATTTTATCATTGTGGCCATTTTAATTTCTGCAAAAATTAAGTAAATCATCACCAATCCAGTATAGTAAAAATGCAATAACAAGCTACATAAAAAAATATTTTCATAACGTAATTATAGGTCCGCATTTATCTAAATGAAATGATAAAAAATGCATAGCACCACTCACAGAATTTAATTCTAAACAAAAAAGTAAGATGAATAATCATTTGGCTTATCAAACATACCATACCCACACGAAAACTTACACAGAGCTTCATCCAAAACAGCAAATTACCTGAAAATAGACTTACTATCCAAGGACAGACTCACTCCAAGATAAACATTCAACTTACCTCATACCAAAGAATTAAAATAACCCCTACAATCACCTCTATGAATACAAAATACCTGGATCTTAATGAGAAACCCCAGCTGATCGCCCATACACCACAGCCTCCTACCAAGACAAACTGCCAGAAAGGAACTGCAGTTTAAAAATTCTTAACAATGAATGTGTAGCAGACCCTTTTAATGTGGAACATGGACCTTTTAGCACTTAAAATGAAAAACTATTTTGTGTATTTATAATTGGTGATATCAGCCATCTCTGCAGCACTTTCAGGCATACTGGTTTATCATCTCTCTCTCTCTCTCTCTTTATTTATATATATATATATATATATATATATATATATATATATATATATATATATATATAGGTCCACTGAAATATGATGAATCTATCATTTGTCAGCATCTACTTAGCTGACAAAATGACGTTGAGTGCACAGGTAGTCAACAAGTGTATGAGAGCTTACTTTTCTCAGGGTAGGGAAATATACCCTTTCCCAGCGACTGTACAATTTCAGAGCTAAGATATATAATGAGCAGGGGATGTGGGTGTACGGGGGGGGGCTTTCTCCCTGCAAGACATTATGTTTTATTTTATTTTTTTAAGTTTTGCATGCAGTGAGATTGTTGCTCAGCTCATTCATGGTAGAGTGCTGATGCTTGCAAAATCAACTTTTGTGGTCGACTTTGTCAACTTTGATCTTTGGGTGTTGTGTTTAATTTTAGTATACACACACATATAACAGATAGATAGATAGATAGATAGATAGATAGATAGATAGATAGATAGATAGATAGATAGGTAGATTTTTTTTATGTTGTAGTTTGACTTTAGCAAGAATAATAAGATATACTTGAGAGCTATGATTTATTGAGCACATTTAAAGGACTTAAATTGAAGTAGACTTTATCAGTGTAGAAATACCCCAGAAAGTGTTTGTTGAATAATCCATAATGAGAAATAATTTCCCAGTTAAGCAATTTATTGTCAACAAGCATAGGTAAGCTAATGTGTTTCTGTATCTTGGCCCCTTTTCAGCAATGATCCAAGCCACAAGGACAGCAGTAAATACAAATATAGTGACATTTGCTTGTTTGAGTCGTCACTCAACCAAAATATTTTGAGAAGAAACTGGAATACCTACCTAAACCATCACAAACACATGGATAAGTCTTTAACAATTACCAGAGATTAAGACTACTAAACCCCTGGCAACTAAGGATATGTGGGGAAGGACTAAACAAAAGATAACCCAAAAATTGAGAAACTGGAGGCTCTTGCCTATCATATAGATGCAGAATGCAAGCAGGAAAAATGTTTTAGCCCCTTTAGTTGTATAGATAGGTCAGGCATATTTTTATCAACCAGGGAAGAAGTTGTGGATAATAATGAATAAACAATTGAAGAGTGTTATTTGAGAGGGGTAGAGGGTAAAAGTCAAATGGGATAATTTGATTCTTCCAACAGGGCATGGAGGTTTAGGACTACCTGATTTGAAGGGATATTTTAGAGCTACACAATTAAGTCCCTTATAAATTATACAAGCAGAAAGCTACAGTTCAAAGAGAGAAGGGATGATGATGATGATGAAGCAGGGGGCACCTCAAGAAATAAGAAAAGAGTAGGATTTTGGATGCAGAACCTTAAGGAGAATAGCAACAGCGATGCATAATATTATATATAGAATATTATATTCATAAAAGTAGCAAAATGTATACTAAGAACTAAGCCAGCTCAAGAATGAAGAAACAAGATTTTGCAAATAGGGATGACTAAAATAAGGGGCATAGAGGAATAGGCAAGAGGGGGTTGTAATTTACTGGAGGAAGCTGGCAAAGGAACCGATAATTAGAGCAGGAAAGGTAATGGAATGCGAAGAGGCCAAGAAGACATTTGGACTGCAGGCTAGCTATTGCCTTCCATGTAAGGGGGTGATATCATAGTATAGGCAAAGTGAAAGGGTTAGGGTAATTCTAAGTGAAAGACATGCACTGGTTGAGTTACTAGTTGAATCTAGAGCATTAGCTGATGTTAAAAAAGGGATAATTACTAGTGCATATAAAATATTGCATGATATATATATAGGAATTAGTCAGGAAAGATCAGAAAAGATTGGGAAAAGAGATTAGATAAACAATTTACAAAGAAAAAATGGGAGGACATATGTATGCCTCCTAAATATGGAAAAAATGTCTAGAAGATTTAGAAGTTTTGCCTGGAAGTGGTTGCATAGGTATTTTATACCCCAAGCAGACTCCAAAGAATTTTTCCTCAGATAGATTGCAAATGTTGGAGGTGTAATAGGAAAGAAAGAGAAATTTGAGAGCTTATGTTTTTGGAGAGCAATCAGCTGGCATATTTAAAAAATTCCCTACAGAGTACTCTGTCAGGGATACTTGGCGAGCAAAATCAGTGCAAATAAGGACATTTTTTTGTGATTGGCTATAGGATTTGAATTGCCTAGATATAGTAAGACCTTGTTAAGTTTAATTCTGTATTTTGCCAAAAATACTTTCAATAGAAAATGGAAATCGGAGTCTAAACTAACCATAGTTGAAGAAGTGAATATTGAAACAGAGATAAAAGAGCAATAAATTAGATGAAAAAAAATGGAAATTGTGGGAACAATACATGCAAAAAAAGTTTGGATGAGGAATGAGATTTAAAAGAAGGCAAGAATTGAACATTTCTATGGTGTTGGAATGCTTATATTGTATAGAACAATATATGTGATGTATAATGTTTCCAAATGTGAGCTCATTAATATGGTTTGATTATTTTATATAAATGGAAGTTTTCCTATGTCACAAGTGGCAAATGCATTAAATATATTAATAAAACACTGAACTCCTAACCTTAAAGCTGTGAGGCAGAATTCTCAACCACTAAGTCACCATACTGCCCATCTTTTAGGATAACATGGACAGAGTTTGTGATGATGGTGTGACAAAGCTAGGATCATTGTATCCTAAGCCAATGTTGTTCCTGCCTTAGTAGTTGAAGGGTGCAGCTTGGTTGAGTTAGCAGTATCAGTAGGGCAGTGGCTTCCTTATTAATTTATTTAGAAAACTCTCTAGTTTTGACTGCTGCTAGTTTCCTTGAAGCTATGAGCATTTGCAAGTGTTTAAGCAGGTTGAATTGTCGGAGATGTCTCTGGTGCTTTTGTATTTGCACATTCTGTTCTTTTTTTTGAAGTACTCCTGAGACAGCAGCAGTTTGACTTACTAGGACGTAATAGTGCGAAGACCTTACTTGCTCAAACAGTGGGTGCTGGTCCTACTACCATGAGGGTGATCGGGCGATTTGAATAGGTGATAAAGTATATATAGAACCATGCAGAAGTATAGTCTGTGAAAGCTGGGAATAGTTTGTCTAGCATGCTTGTTTTTTTTAATGAATAAATAATGTATTTATTTAATGTCTTTCTAAAACCCAGGATATATCTCAATCTACAATAAACAACTACAATAAATAAAATAGAGTTTTAGCACCGATAATACAATGTAAAAAGTGCTACTGTGTGTGTGTGTGTGTGTGTGTGTGTGTGTGTGTGTGTGTGTGTGTGTGTGTGTGTGTGTGTGTGTGTGTGTGTGTGTGTGTGTGTGTGTGTGTGTGTGTGTGTGCGTGTGTGCGTGTGTGCGTGTGTGCGTGTGTGTGTGTGTGTATGTAGATATATATATATATATAATGATAATGAAAGAGGAAGGGCAAGTATGCAAGTGAGCTGTGCTGTCTGCAAGCTTTGGTGCAAATGAACCTCTATGAAAATGGCTGTCCTGATGTGCTGCAAAGGCTTGTCCCTGTGTAACACTACTATTCAATGCCAATTAACTTTGTGTGTGAATGCCTGTGGGACCGGCTGTCTTTTTTAAGGTATATGGGTTTTTGCAATGCAACTCTTATCACAGTATAGCTATGTTATAAAACTTCAGACAGGAAACTACATGACAGTGTGGTGTTTCAAGCCAGTTTATAACTACAGGTTAAATGTTTTTGTATTGCTTGCCTCTATATTGGCTAGTACATGGGCCATCAATTGGGGGTTGGACAGTGTAGATAACAGAATTTGAGACAGTATAGCTGACTGCGGCATGTAAGTCTCCATGGATGATGGGAGGGCAACAGTGTGGGATCTTCATTTCCATTCTGAAAAAAAAATGGCCACACCCTTGCTTCTGCACACTGACTTGTCCTTTCAGGTAAATTTCAAAACTAAACTTGAAATATTTCCCTTTGTTCACCTTATAACTGCAGCAAAATGCAAACAGTTAAGAGGAATAATTACCAGCACTAAGACTGATGGTTCTTCATATCAGATCAGAATACAGCTTTGCCACAGAATCATTTACTAATACCTTCAAACATTTTCAGTATTCTTATATTCCATTAATATCAAGGCTATCCAAACACAAAAGGAATAAATGGCTAACAAGTAAAGTAAAATTTCTCATAAAACTCAGAGATAGTGCTTGATATAAATGGAAGAATGACCTAAATGATCACACAAGGGAACACTTTGTTCAACTCAGAAACCTTTCTAAGCAATCTGTTAGGTTACACAAAGCCCAGTTCATGAAGTTAGCACAACAATCACAAATAAACACCCTTAAACACTTTTTGGATAGGTTACCTGACTAACAGTTTGAAACAATCCAACAGCACAACAAAGCAATTCAGCTTTTATCTTACTCAAATTTATTATCAGAATTCAACAATCCACCAACAGTTCAGACTAACACCACAGACCAGCACACTACCATTCCCCTCATGCTTACCCCAGTTTTACTTTAAACAGTTCAAAATCAAAAAGGTGGCGCCATCCTTGAACGGTGAAAAATTAGTAGTCCCCCAGTAGCAGATGGCATTCACCACTGATTCATCTGTCACTGCAGAGATTTAATTACAGCTTGCTGCAATGCATATGCAAACTTTGCTTAACAAAAAGTACTATACCATGCACATATGGAAAATTACTATAGTTACCCCAATACATAAACAACTCAGCCCCACAAAACTTACTAACTACCACCCATTCTCACTTCTGCCCACCCCTGGAAAATAATAGAAAAAGTTGTTTTCAGTCAAATGACCATCTTCTCTCTATCAAACAATGTGGCTTCTGGTCTGTCTGTAGCACACTTACAGCTTCATGGAATCTTATCAGATGACATTTCTCCTATATGGACAGACTCAAAAAACTCCAACTATTCTCTGTCTCATATCACCTACTTAGAGGCGATCTCTGCTTGACTTACAAAGCCATGCCAGACCCAGCTCTGTTAGAAATGCTACATCTAAAGAAATCCCAATCCCTCCACAACACATGCTCCAGAGACCTCAACCTCATTACCACAATCAACAAAACATGCTGGAGGGACAGGTTCATAACCCAGAGACTGCCCATGCTATAGAATAGACTTCCCATACATGTCAAGCAGAGCACCTCACTGGCCCTCTTCAAGAGAAATCTTGATGAGTGGATGGGAAATAGAAAATTCACCCCGGGATCACTCCAGTGGCTTTACTCGACGGAGGCACTGGGAACTAAGGTCAGGTGGCATGATGCCAGGGTAATCCTATGGGCTAGGCTTGTAAAGGCTCCAGGGCCATTAGCCCTAGTACACACCTATGACCCTATGAACCTATGAAATTCTGACAGGAATGGGTAAGGAAAGTCTCACAAATGCCATTTTTATTAATCTTACAAAAGTTTTTGATCTGATTAATCATAGCATGCCATTACACCATCAGCCGTGACGCCCTTCTATGGTTCCAAAGTCATCTGTCAGCTTATCATTTCAATGCCAAAATTCATAATTCATTCTTATCCTCAACTAATCTTAAATCTTAAACATGGTGCACAAATGGATCCATTCTAGCCACTCTTTTATTTTCTATCTACATTATCAAACTGCATTAAGACCTTCCTCACTTCCCACTCTTACATTATACTGATGACAAGTTCCTATTTCATTCAAACAGGTCCTTCACGGTTCTATGAAAAGAATTACAATCAGACTTCTCCTCAATAACAAACTGGATTAATAACAAACAGCTACTACTTAGCTCATCTAAACAAAAACTATGTTCTTTGGAACCAATCGCATGATGACCAAATCCTTCTGCACATCACAAATCACTGATCATGGCAACACCACTATACAAAATATAAACTCTTTTGATTACCTTAGGCTATATACACCTGTCTCTGGATGTCAACATCCACTCAGACAATTTGAGAAAGAAGATTAGACCAGTATTATTTTGGGCCTACAAACTTCCTTAAACTTCCATAAAGGCAATAAGAAAGGCATTGTAATTTCTCTACTAGAATATGTTGTTCCCTCAGTAGCAAACTCCTCAAAAAAGAAACTATAATCTCATTGAAACAATAACTAATACAATCTACAGGTTCAACATTTTTCCCCAAAACAGGAGCAACACTGTAAAACAGAACAAGAAACAAACTTCCTCCCAGTCAAACAAAGACCTGACCTCCTCATCCTGTGTTCACCGCTTTTCAGACTGCTAGAAAATCAAACCTTCTCCTACCAACTAAGTTAATATGTGAATTCTAATCCTGCAACCTCAAAAAATTTGCATCACACATCTCCAGTTTTGCAGTCTCAAAAAATAATATTACAGTGCACAGATTACTGTTTCTCTCTTCATAGGTAAAGATGAGGCTATTAATCTGCAAACTATTATAAGCTTAGCAAATACCCAGATTTCAGAATTAAACACTGTTCCTACTGTCTGGGAGGTTAAGATCTTAAGCATTATTTCAACCATCCCCCTCTTGGTTCTTGGTCCTCAATACCAGGAATCTATCCCTCCTGTCTAAAATAAATGTCATCTTCCCTAAACTTCCTTGCTCATTTGATAGCTCATCCAAATAAAATAGCTTAATTCAAATTCATACCTCCAACCACATTATATAACTCCACTGTAGTCTCTTCTAGTTCATATACTCTCCTGGCAAATTACTTCAAATATGACCATCAAATTCAGCATAATTGTATACACCTGCATACATCTGTGTTTGTTTTTACATGTTTGTTATATTAAACTTTTGCTTATATTTCTCTTTTCTATGCTGTGACCATGTGTTAAGCAGACATTTCACCTGATTCTTATTTGGCATATGCATGAGCTGTACTAGCATTCTTACAGGTGACTTTCAAAGAGTTATGTACTCAGTAGGTGCACATGTAATTTGTCAGACAGCCCAATGGATGCAGTTACCATGTAGTCAGGTAGCAAGCCACCTATTATGATTTCACAACTGTGTGTCGCATGGAACGGCAGGAGATCATTTGGAACTATGGATGATGACCATCTGCAACCCATAGACCATGACAGAAATTGCATACAATACTACGCACATGCACAGACACAAACTATGGTAGAAGAGATGTTTAGTCAGTGTAAGAGATGCTGCCACTGTCGATATGAATCCAGTGTGAAATTGCAAAATTCACCTGACACCTGCAGACAGCTGTTTGTAGTGTGCACCATGTTGCATAGCATGGCTATGCAGAAGCAATTCATACAAGACCTATATCGATGGTCAATAAATTTGGATGATTTGAATGACATTTTGTTTGTAACATTAGATGTTAATTCACTTTTTACGATCATTCCAAATGATGCAGGAATAGCTAGTGTAAGGCTTTTTTGACGTCTGACAGGGTTTTTTCTAACTCTAAGGTAATGTAGATCATGTAGTGCCTGTAGGTATGTGTGGACAGTTATTTCTGCTACACATCCTAGAACTATGAGAAAGACTGAGTTTAGTTTTTATGCTGACTGTGCAGATAAGAACATAGTTTATTGGGCACAGTGCACTGTATGTGAAGGGTTCTATATTGGGAAAACCAATTGAATGTTGAAAGAAAGAGTACTTGAGCATAATAATGATATACGCAAGAGGAAAGAAAGGAATGCGTTAGCCAAATGTGATGGAAACCGATGAAACCAATCAATTTAAGTTTTTGGTTCTGCATAAAGTTGGTACTAATATAAGAGGAGGTGATATAACTAATGAAACAGAATACATTGAGTTAAAATGGATTCTTGACCTGAGGGCTAATGTGTACCCGGGTCTGAATAATGCTGTGTCTTTAAAACCTGCTCTGAAGAGGAGAGGATTGCATCATTAATTGCATCATGTGACTTGACATCTCTTAATTGTGTGGCTGGCTATCTGTATATAACGTTTTAAGTGTTTTACCATTTTTATGGTCTGAAGAAGCGGGTAAGCTGCAAAGGCACTCACCAGTTTGTTTTGTGTATATTTATCACTGTTATTAAAACTGTTTTTTACTCAACTTCAGCCTTTTGGACGTCTGTTTTTTTAATATATAGAAATAGCTTCAGCAATAGGGAGTCATCCCAACATGGCACACAATGGCTGTTGAAACAATTTACAAAGCACACGACAGTCAGTCATGTGAGGAACAGCTAATAGCCAGACCAATGTATAAGAAGAGGTAGGCACAATATATTGTGGTAAGAAGAGATAGTGACACGAATAAAAACAGGCAATGCTTTTAATTGCATGGATTGACCATGCTAAGTATCAAACATTATTACCTACTCAGGTTAGCTGGTGGGCAGTTCTGTTGTGCTATTAATGTAATTCAAAAGCTTGTCAAATTTCTCTGCACTGCTTGTTTACAAGATGAATTTATTTCTATCAAATCAGAGCTCAAACTAGACATCTGATATAACTGATAGTATATGCATTTTTAAATGCTTGTATCGCTTATATAAATAATTTTGCGTATAGAGCAATATCTTTTCAGTTAAATTTTTTTTAACTACGCATATTATTCACAATATTTAGAAGTCTGCAAAAGCACTTCATTGGTGTATGTTTGTCATGTGCTGTAAGAAAACTTTTTTTTTTTGACTGGACAGTATTAATGAAAAAATTAATTCTCAAAAAGCCCAGGTAAAATGTTTGGATGAAAGTGGTTATTCAACAGATTTCTATTAGTCTGGGATACTTTTGAGTTGGTGAAGCTGTTATTTTGCTTTATTGTACATTTGTGCATTTCTAGATGGTATTTGGTGTTATTTTTTTGTTTCTTTGAACTTGTTATGCCTATATTGATGTGTTATACCACTAATAATTTTCTTAATGTACCATCACAACCAAGCATTTATTTGGTTCCTACTGTCGCACATACTGCTATATTATTTGGAATGGTAGAAGCTGAAAAATACTAAACTAATAACAAAGAAATCATACAATATTAAATAAACCTTTTCACCCCTTTGGCGAAACTTCTTCTTTAGCAAATGTGACTGGAAAAATCAATGTATTCCACATGCAGAGAGATTTGGAAAAAGTTGTATTCAGGTATAAATACTTGATGGGAGACAGCATTTATTTAGAGAAATGTGAGCTCAGCAGCATTCCTAGAGGATGACAGTACTGTAGTTTCTTGATAGTGTCGTGAAGAGTTCAGCTTAACGTAAAGACCTAATACAGCTCTTCTGAGATACTGGAATAATATTGCTGAAACTGTTAATAAACAAAGCAGAGATCAACAAGTTAAAAACCAAAAATGAAACATTGACTATGCAAATAGAGCCACCTTCCACTTTTCAGAATTATGTAGATACATTTAATAAAATATTATCTGACGTGAACAACCATTAGATGGCAGTTAATTTAAGGAAGTTAAAGAACTTGGACAAGGTCAGGGAAGAATATGAAAACTGTTTAACAGATTGTCCAGCAATTTTAATATAATGCCATCACAGCTGACGAAAGTGGGTAAAACATGAATAATGTGAATATGACAGAGAATGAAATAAAAGATGATGATTTGTTTTCATTTTATTTTTCAGAAGAACCAGTGGAACAGGAACTACACAGGAAATCCTCCTGCCAAGCTGTAGTTGTTAAACAGAAGAAAAGTGTTGTAAACAGAGAAAGGGGGAGAGAGAAAAACATTTTTGAGTAGAAAGATGCAAAACACATAACAATGTCAGCACACATAGACATTGTTCAGAATCAGCAACAGTGCACATAGCAGCAGCAGAGAGGTGCAAAAACAATAACTAAAGCTACATGATTTTTATCAGCAAAACAAATTTCATCAGAACTGTCAAATGAATAATTCAGTAAGGCAACAGAGGTATAAAACATGGACATACTATGCTTAAATAGTTTACACAGTACAAATAATGAGCCTGTGGTCTGACTTTTACAGCTTGGGGACTCTGAGAACACTAATAATGCATATGGATAGAAACACAACTATTTATTTATTTAAACTTTTATCACTAATGAACGTATCTTCTTGAAACTTTACTGTTACAGAAATACAGATGTTAAAATATAAAAAGGAGACCTAGTCTTCTAGAAATATTATTTCTGAAGTTTTCACCAGACAACTTAATTTAAAAGTGGTAGTAGCTGCATTATAGCATAGATCAGGTGAAAATAGTATATATGAATTCATATAAATGATGTCACCCTAGAAATGTTAAATCTGTTTCACATCAAACAATAAGTACCTTTGAATGGCTATGAGAAAATTAGCTCAGTGAAACTTGATAATGTATCCCATGAAAAGAGGGACTTCTTTAAAAAATATATAGCTCCAGAAGATTCATGAAAGCAGCCAAAGTTAGAGCTCTGGTATTAATAGATGTCAGCATGTATACAGTTAAATGGAGGGCTTGTTATCAGTTCAAGAGTACTATAAACAGATGAGGTTAAGCACAGCTGGTAAAGCTTACAACAAAATAGATAAAACCTGCTTGGATCCAAGATCACAAAGAATCTCTTCATCCAAAGCTGTATATCATGTACTCGTGTCACCAAAAAAGGCACATCACCTAAAGCTTTAAACCTTATCCATGCTCTAACCCTCCATATTTTCCATTACATTCCTCAGCCTTTATCTATGTACATATGTTTATATCCTGCTTATTTACCTAGGGACTATCCAACTTTTAACAATTATGCTAAGTGCTCCAGTTACCAAAAAGGGCACGTCACCTAAGTCTTTCAAACGTATGCAGCCTCTAGCACTCCATCTTTTCCACTAAGTTCCTCAGCCTTCATCTCTTTACATATGTCTATAATGGATCTACTTCTAAAGCTTGAAGTTTCAAATCTTCGAACTTCAAATGGCCAAGACCAGTAGATCGAAGTTTTGAAACTTCAAAAACAAAATTAAAAGAAATGAATAAAAATACATTTTTTTACATATTTGCAGGGAGCAAGCCCCCCTGCAGCCCCACATGGAGGGCTGCACCCCCTACACCCCCTGCTAAATAAATATACCAACTCCAAGATTGCACTACAGTAAGGAAAATTCTAAATATCCTGTTCCATGCTGTAGAGCGATCTCCTTTCAAAATGTTCGAAGTTTCAAAACTTCGATCTTGTGGTCTCTGTTGTTTGAAGATCGAAGTTTTGAAACTTTGAGCTTCTGCAGGGGATCTGTCTATAATATCTTGCTTATTTACCTCTAACTTTTAACAAGTTTCCTACTGCAGCTTATTGTTTATCTTCTAATCCATTGCATAAGGTAGACACTAGTTCCCCATGCAGAACTTGCATTTTTTGCTTTATTTTATATCTATATATTTATCTATCTATCTTTTTATCTATCTATCTTTCTATCGAGCTATCTTTCTATTTTTGTATATCTTGTATCCCCTGCTAGACTGGCACCCTAGGCAGACGCCTAGTTGGCCTATGCCTAAGGCCGGCTATGAGGATACTGAGAGAGGGGCAGGCAGTAGGTTTGTAAGTTTAAATAAAATAAAATTATTGACTAGTGAATTCATAGACTAGAGTGTATTTTATTACATTAGTTTACCTATATTGTGATACAAATGTATTCTTTGTATTCCTTTAGTCTATAAAAGCAATATAATCTCATTTTCAGATCTAGAGTGTTAGAAGCCAAGGATTTTTTTGTTGGCATTATTCTTACTCCTATAAGATCTTCTGGCAATACTTGCATCACAGACACTATGGCTGAAATTCAGAAAACTTTGGCACATTATGGTAAGTGGATTGGCATGAGGACTAGCCAAGTGCAGGGTATGAGTGACTATGAGACAAACATAACGCTAGCACTAAATGCCAAAATGCAGAACTGGTCATAGTATATGCTAATGTCCATATAATGAGATGTCAGTCAGCAATATTAGTAAAATGAGTAGCTTGGTGTATGCAAAGGAGGCAACTCAGGAGGGTGGAGTGATTCAGAAATGTATAAGCACAGTTCTGCAGAGCTGTGAGCACTTAGGAAATGAGCACCGCTGATTCTCTATGTTCATGCTAAGAGAACTGCAAAAATTGTCAGATGCTGCTGCTGCCACATTAGTAAATGTAAATGTATATTTGCAATTTGGTCTCATTGCCACCAGGAGCGACCCTGGTACATGTCATCATTATCTTCAGAGGAGCAGTTTCATTTGTCTTTAGTCAGCAGTCCATGCATTCCATAATACTGACATCATGGACCACTACTGTGTGGACAGGGATGCCATGTATGACATAGTGGGCATGTGTCAGCCTAATCTCTAGCTCAAGGGGGGTCATGAATACCAAGATATGAGTATCATTTATACTAACACCATGGACCTTTCAACAAACATTTTAGGAAACAGCGGGGGTATCTGAGGCATCTTTATTACATTATTTTACCTATATTGTGATGCAAATGTATTCTTTGTATTCCTTTAGTCTATGAGGCATTTTATAAGTGTTCAGATTTGTAAAGTAATACTTACTTTTTTCTCTTGCCTTGGTTGGCTCTGGCTCTGCCCCGCTCCGCTCGCCCTCGCTAATGCTCGGGCTCTCTCCGCTCCCCTGCCCTGCCCCCTATTCCATCCCACCCCCACTACCTCTACGTTTATAGTAATCATAGCCACACCCACAGCTCACCCTCATATCACCTCCACCAATCACAGCTCCTCAAGTCATATCACATTAAACCACACCAACTTGCTCCACACAAAATACTCCCAATCACTCTCATTCCCTCTAGGCATTTTTTGCATCATCCACACTACTTTCCCATCCACATATAGTGCAAACCTATAATTCCTATTCAGACCCCCACCTAGAAACAACATAAACTTTATAACCTTGACTATCACACAACTAAATCTAGTCTGTCTTCTCATAATTCTTTGCAACACCACAAGTTATCACTCTAGCAATATCCCTAAACTTAGTAGCACAACACTGCATTATGCACTCTCATACACAGACACCACACATTATAATAATATCTGCCCATACTTATTCAAGAACTACATAACGGACCAATTCAGAACTAAACACATATGCTCTCATTCCTACTCCAAAAAACACAATACTTTCTCACACTCCTCACCAAACTCCAACATCTGTATAACCATTTTAACTCCAGGCTCACCATAAGTGGGGATATCCACCCCAACCCAGGCCCAAATCCATCCTGTCCAACACAAACTGCTCCAACACAAATGTCAGAACATAACACCGCCACTTTCTTCATCCCTGGGCAAATCAACAACAGCAGCAAAACCAACCATCTTTTAATGCTAAATATTAATATTAGAAGTATCAAAAATAAAATACCTGAACTCCAGGCCACAATAGCACACTACTCCCCAGACATAGTTGCTTTAACAGAAACATGGCTAAATAAAAACATAGCTAACTCAGAAGTTCTCCCTACCGGCTACAATATCATTAGACAAGACAGACCACTTCGTAAAGAGGGTGGAACTGCCTTACTCTACAAGTCCAACTTAACTGTCCATCAATTAAAAAACTCCTACCCCTCCCCCAATAATTGGGACATACTTATCTCACAACTTCAACTTCACCCTAAAAAGGTCATCACCACAATTGTGATCTATATTCCACCTGGTAATACACCTGCTAGCCTTGAAGACTTCTTATCCTGGTGTTCTTCCACATACTCACAAGAAACCCTTATTCTGGGGGACTTCAACCTAGATTGGTTCACCTGTATATCAGAACCACCAAGTAATCTAATAAATCTCCATGGCTACCAGCAGGTAGTCCAAATTCCAACTAGGTGTGATAAAAAATCTAAAAGGGAATCCATCCTTGACTGGGTCCTAACTAGCAACCCCACATTGTACCCTCACACAGGCAGTCTCCCAGACACCTTAAGTGACCACAACATAATATACTTTATATGTAGTAGAACAAGCATATGCAAAACCACTAACTATATATCCACTAGAAACACAAAAAAAATCTCTCCTGAGGTCCTCAACATTTTACTGTGTAACTGTGACTGGACCCCCCCTAAAAACCCTCCCACTTGACCAGGCTGTAGCATATTTCAACAAAACATTTCTACAACACCTAGACACTGTCGCTCCATTGCGCAAAATCAAGGTTAGAACCTCTACAAACCCCTGGCTCAGTAAAGAAACCAAACAAATCCTCAAGTCCAGAGACACTGCCTGGCATTACTATCAAAAAACAAAGAAACACAAAGCCTAACTAAGTACCAAGAACTGCGCAACCGTGCAAAGAAATGTATTAGGCTGGACAAAAAATCCTACTACACAACATTACAAACTAAATACCAACACAACCCGCAAAAATTTTGGAAAAATGTAAACCAGCTACTAAAATCCACCCAAAAGGCTACCCCCAAACCAACCACCCCTGACACTAAAGTTCCCATCGAAACACAATTCAACTCCCACTTTGTGAACTTAATTCTATCGTTAGTATCACAGGACAGTTCCTTCCTCACTACCCCCCCAACACAAATAACACTAATACAAGCTTTACCCTCAAAACAGTTTCCACCACTTCAATCAAAAGCATGCTCTCCAAACTAAAAACCTCATCAACAGCAGCCGACCTACTCCCCAGCTATTTCTTGAAACTCACAGCAGATGCTATTGCTATCCCAGTCTCCACTCTCATAAACAGATCAATTGTTGAAAACTATGTGCCCAAACTCTGGAAAATATCCTATGTTACACCCATACATAAAGGCGGGACCTCCACTGAACTTAATAACTACAGACCCATTGCTTTACTCTTCCCCCCTGGCCAAAATCCTAGAAAAATGCATCCATACCCAGATGCTAAACTATCTCCTAGACTGCAACATCCTGTCACCTTCTCAGCATGGTTTCAGACCTGCCCATAGTACCACTACAGCTCTCCTCTGCTTCACAGACACAGTAAACCGTCTCAAAAATGAAGGCCTGCAAGTGTCAACTCTTTTTTTGGATATGTCCAAAGCATTTGACAGTCTCACACCAAATCCTGCTAAACAAACTAAACCAATATCATCTATCTAATTCCACTCTTACCTGGTTCCAAAGCTACTTAACTGACAGGTACCAAGCTGTGAAATGGGAAAATTCTCTCTCCTCAGCTGCCCATAACTATAGGAGTCCCACAGGGTTCTATCTTAGGACCACTACTATTCACAGTCTTCACAAATGACCTCCACACCTCCACACAGCATGCATCTATAATTCAGTATGCAAATGACACTACCTTAATCTGTGCTGCACAAAACATTCCCACCCTCCTGCAAACAACTCAACTAGCATTCTCTGACGTTGAAAACTACCTTACCAAAGCCCAACTTATCCTCAATCCAAAGAAAACTCAGCTTATGATTATAACCAGTTCTAACAAAAAACTAACAGTCAATTCACTATCTACTCCACAAATGCTACTCCAATTGCTCCAGTGGCACAGGCTAAGCTATTGGGAATAACCATAGACTCCCACCTAAAATTTGATAGTCATCTGAACTTAACTATTAAAAAGTACATGCCAAACTGGGGTCACTCTACCGTATCAAACCATTTCTTACCAACAACACAAGATCAGCCATTGCTCGCTCCCAACTTCTATCCACCCTACTCTATGCATCTCCCATTCTGACTAATCTCAACAAAACTGAACTAAGCAAAATGGAAGCTTGCTATAACAGAATTGCCCGCTTTGCTGCAAATTGCTCATATAGAACTCATCACTGTACTGCTTTGAGACAGCTCCACTGGCTTGAACTGCCCAACCTCCTAACCTACAATCAGCTCTGCCTCTGTCATTCTATCTATTACCTCCCCAATAAGTGTCCAGCCCTCAAAATCCTAGTACAACATCACTCAGCCAAAAGGCCTCTTAGATCATCAAGCAAACTACTACTAGAAGTCACCAACAGCTACAATAGCTTTGGAGATGCACTATATAGTAGTTCAGTGGCTAAAAAATGGAACTCTGTCCCTACTAGCATTCAAAACACATCATCCAAAGCCTCCTTTAAAGACCTCATCAGGCAACATCTCAAGCAAAGTTGGCAGTGCCATGATTGCTCCCCAGGCTAGTGAAAGTGGATAACATATACATAGTAAATCTAGAGCAATTGATAATAGTTTTTTCAATCTTACTCACAAACACTGGCTAATCTACAATGTATGTACTGTACCTGTGTACTATGCATGTATTCTACCTACGATCCAAAGTTCAGCCGTACACCACAAATCTATTACTTACCTTTATTTTTAAAATTAATATTTTTTTGATTGTTCTCTCCACTGTAACTGTTTGTGCCGCATACCACTGTAAAAACATGTCTCTTGTAATTTGTATGTATACTGATCATGTCTAAATAACTAAATGTGTCTGTAATTTTTCTTTGTGGAGCTTTTCTCCCCGGGCCTCTGCTGAAAAAGGGCCTTTTCGGCTCAGCCAGACACCCCCAGTTAACAAATGTAAAATAAATAAAAATAAAATAAAAATCTGCCTGAAGAATACTCAGTCTGTTTCTTGATGCCATGCTTTATTGTGAGAGGGTGCATGTGTGATTCCTACATACCACAAAAGAAAGAAAGAACATCATGTAGAACTTAAACAGTGTAGACAATTTCTCTGGCATGCTGGGGGCCATAGACTACACTCACATTGAAATAAAGGTCCTACCTGGGCCATTAGGAAGAATGTAAGTGAACTGCATATCTATCTCTCCTTTAAATACCAGGTCATCTGTAATGCATAGGGTATCATCTACATTTTGTGTGCAGTCACACCAGGCAATTACGATGACTCCCACATATGGCACACCTGTGACCTCTACCAACAGTTTGCAATCAATGATTTCACCCAGAGACATCTTATTGGGAATGCCAGATATGTCCTGGAATCCTGGCTGATGACACCCATCAAAAATCCACAAAACAAGGTAGACAAGGGACACAGCTATTCCTATCCACAAACAAAAAACATTACTGAGTGTGTGTTTGGGCTTCTAAAGGCACACTTTGTCTGTTAGGATTCATATGGTGGTACCCTGCAGTATTGTCATCATACATATGCATAAAATATTTACAGTATGTGCAATGTTAACAATATCATACTGAGGAGGCAGATACAGTAAGTGAACCAGTCACAGGGAGAGCACTACACAGCGCAGCAGCCAGTATAGGCTGCTCCAGGTGAGGAGTCATTAGAGGAGCCAGCAGTAGGGGATGAACATGCGAGATGGAGGTGTGAACAGCATGCTTTGTCGGTGGCAAATGGACAGTGGTTTGCTCATAGTTTCAGCCCATACCAATGTAAAGCAGATACATTACATTACAAATGTTGCATGCAAAAAAATATCCATAAGGTATGTATCTATGCATAAGCTGTCCACTATGCATCAGACATAGGCAACCCAAGCAACAAAGTACAATAGACAGAGCAGAGTTACTATCATCTTCTGCACAGGTAGAAGGGAACAAATGTGTGTAGTCCTTTCTCAGGGAGGTGCATGAGCACCGAGGACAATTTCAAGAAACAGTGCAAATTTTGCTTATGGGCTATGACTGAAAGGGGCTTACTTAATAGTCTTTATGAAGGGCTACTGTCACTGGAAGTGTGTGTGTGTGTGTGTGTGTGTGTGTGTGTGTGTGTGTGTGTGTGTGTGTGTGTGTGTGTGTGTGTGCGTGTGGGGTTATGACTTCATGGCAGTTGTGATACAGCCTTTACAGTAGTGTTAGTACTGTGTATCAATCTACTAACTAGCTCTAGTGTATGCATGATAGAGGGTTGAGCATCCCATGTATGCACTGCCCACAGGAGTTGGCTCTAATAGTAAGAGAACTCATTGTACCTCTGCCCTAACTAGATGCCAGTGTGCTGCATGACTGTGATTCATATCTGTTATCAGAAGTGCCACGGTCATGACAACTATGACCCTTGGGACATTCTATCCTGGGCAAGGACACCTCCAAGACAGATGTGGCAGTGGAACTGTTAGCACTAAATGAGCATGATCTAGGTCATCCATGGCCATGATGGCCACTGTACATTGATGTAACAGAAGGATGGTTTCATGGATGACACATCACATAGGGCAATGAACTTGAGAGGGCATGGTACATTTCAGTAGGTGATTTAGTCTTTCCAAACAATCACAAATATGGGACATGCTCTCCCATTGGTCATCTTGCACTTCCTATATCAGCCTTGGAACTTTGTCAGTCTGTGTGTTCATACTAGCCTTTGTGTCCATGATGGCTATGTACATGCTTTGTGTTGCAACCATGGACACAAATACTATAAATAGAGGCTTCTACAGGAGGGCTTTGAAGGTCCACAGTACAAAGAATAAGGGCTAGAATGGCTTGTGCTAGGCAGTGACATTTGCAACCAGCATCCCACACACAAGTGAACAGTGGCATCACCATTATATTGATTTAATGAGGCATCACTCCAATATCCTGGGCTGATGGGAGGCTGAGGTTAGTGTTTATCCATCACTAATGTACTCTAAGTAACCCTGTCTTATCTCAAGATATAACCTGCGAGCATGGGTCATCCACATATGTAACACATACCCATTTATCTCTCCATAGTCCCTGAATCTATTGCATTGTATGTACAGTTGCATGTGGGGAGCATTGAGCACCATAGAGAATGATGGAATGAGTACACCTGTTGCATAAAATAAAGATGCCAGTGTTAACAATCAGTTACAAATAGCTGCAGTCTGAAACAGTATGGGTTTTGTACAGTAGAGGAACTTCTGTGCTAAGTTCAGTACTTCAGAAGCAGCAGTATGAATAGCTGATGGTATTAGTATATGTTCAGAAAGAGTATTTAGTAGGATTGTATATCTATCTCAATATGTTAAGGCTTTCCTGTGATTCCTCCTTTTTAATTTCTCCAAATCTTTTGGGTTTCTAATACCATGACAGGAATGTACCCCATTCAAAGTATAATTAAAGTTCATGAAATTATTATTGTTTCTTTGATATCAACCAAAAGTGCTCTTTGCAGCACCCGCAGTGTGCCTAGTAATGACTCCTTCTGCAATTCGTGCACAGTTACATCTATTGGTAGCATGTCTAAATATGATTGTAAACTCTGTTTTTTAAGACTCATTACTCCTACTATTATTGGAACTATCTGGGTATCTTTCTTCCACATTGCTCTCGGTTCTGCTTGCAAATCCTGATAAAGTTTGCACAATCTCCAGTGCAACAGTCTTGCCACATTATTATGCCTTTCAGTATACAGTCCTTCTGCCATTAGTATGTCACAACCAGCAATGAAGTGTGCGACTCTATCCAGTTCAGTTTTACAAAACCTACATTTGTCTGTTTCTCCCACATGTTCAATGGAGTTTGTAAACCAGAGTGTATGTAGCCCACTATCTTGGGCCATCAATATTAACCTTTCATCTCTTGGTTTAAATTCACCTCTCCTTAACCATTCCTGCATTTGTTCCTGATCAACATGAGGTTCTTCCAGAAGCTTTCTATACTTGCAACTACATTTATGCATTTTCCACATTTCTTGCTTTTCATCTGGTCCTTCACCTTATATTCTTTCTTTTGTTTTTTGGTGCATTCAATTGCTGCCTGATATTTATCTACTGGTTGATTTCCATTCCTGATTGACACCAATATGCTTCTGCTAGGTTAAGCAGAGAAGTCATCTTAGATTTATTCTCTTCATATTTCAAACCTTTCACTACATTTGGGTCTTGTGAGGTCAGCAGATATATATGGAGTCCTATGATTGCAGATCTATACATGTAATCAATTTCAAGGAGGCCCATCCCTCCTTTGGAATGGGGAATGTATAATCTTGGTATGCACTGATTTTTATAGATCATTTGGTGAGCATGAAGCATCCTTCTTGTTTTAATATTTAATCTGTCCAACAAGTTTTGGGGCCAATCAATGACTCCAAAGCTGTAAGTTAGGACAGGAAGAGCAAATTGGTTTATAGATTGGATTTTGTTCCTAGATATCAATGCTGTTTTCAGGATTAATTTAAGTCTTCTAAAGTATTCCTTAGTAAGTTCTATTCACATTTGATCATGTTTTATTGCTCAACCTTCATCAATTCCCAAGTATGTATACACTCCCTCTTGCTCAAATTCTTTTATATCATATTCTTGTCCCAAACTGATGTTTTCCTGGTGCTGCAGTTTTCCTGTTTTAAAGGTTGCTTTTACACCTTTATCAAGACCAAATGACATTCAAATATCATCTGAAAAAGTTTGGCAACCTGCAGCTGTACTTTCACTTCCTCATCTGATTAGATATACAGTTTTAGATCATCGAAAAAAGAGAAGATGGGAAGTCTTTAGACTTTGTTGTTTTCTAGGGGCCAAATTATAGCCATGGCCTAAGATATTAAGTAGACAGTTTAATGGATTACGTGCAAGGCAGAATAACAACGATGACAGAGAGTCACCATGGAATACCCCCATTTGAATTTTTAACCCTGTGATAATAATTTGTCCTTTATCATGGCATAATTGCAAAGTGGTCTTCCACTGTTTCATGATCACTGTAATGTAGTCAATAAGTGTAAGGTGTATCTTATACATTTTAAGCACTCTTTTATCCATGAATGTGGGATACTATCAAATGCTTTTTTGTAGTCAATCCATACCACACTTAGATTCTTCCCCTTTTTACAGTTCTCCACTATGACTTTATTTAACAACAGATAATCAATTGTTCCATATGACTTTCTTTTATTGCCCTTTTGTTCTACTGTCATAATTGAGTTTTCTTCTAAATGACTATAAACTCTGTCGGCATCAATTCCAGTGTATAGTTTATAAGTAGTCAGAAGGCAAGTTATTGGTGCATAATTTTTGGGGTAGCTTGCAGGTTCACTCTTAAGTAGGAGCATTGTTTTACCTGTCATTAGCCAGGTCGGTGTCTGTTCAGGGTGCGCATATAAATAGTTCTTACTCATGGCTAAATCTTCAAGCAAAAATGTAAATACTTTTAACCAAAAGTTACGTACCACATCTGGGCCTGGGGTTTTCCAATTAGAGGCTTTTCTTAACTTTGTTTGAATCTCGCTGGCTGTTACTTCATCCCATTTCATATCCTGTACCTTTAAACTTCTTATTCTTTCTTTTACTTCTTTTATCCATTTAGCATCTTTGTTGTGTTCCTCAGGATCTTCATAGATACTTCTCAAAAATGCATCTATTTCTTCTTTTTTTGGCAGTTTTTCAATTCCTTTTACCTTGTTTCCCAATTCTCTATCAATAAATTGCTTATTTTGTATTTTTCCATTATATTTATCTGCATATCTTCTAAGTTTTTATGCCTGTGATGATTTTTTTAGTTTATTTTTGATAGTGCATGATAGATCCTGGTCTGTTCTAATATTGTGCATTGCTTTTATCACATCTATCTTTCTTAGTATTTTTGTTGATCTATTCCCTCTTCTATAGTCTTCTAACAGTGACACTTTTTGTCTTTATTGCTTTATATTTTTTTCTGTTTGATACTTCTATGATGGTATTTGATTTATCCCATTCCTTTCCCTCACTATCCTATGTTCTTGTAGTAGAACTTTATCAGTTATTAGTTTAGCTGCACAGTAAGATATCTTGTTTATTTCTATTTTATTGTATGGCGCTCTATGGACAGTACTAATTACTGTGTTCATTTGTTTTATCAGACTTCTGACTTTTGTGGTTTTATTGACCTTCTGCAGTCTATTTCTTTCATTAATCTTAATATATCTATCGATATCTATTAAATCAAGCAACACTTCTCTTAGCTATTTTTTTCCAAACTGAAGGTGTATCCCTTGTTTTCCATTTCCTTTGGACATTCTATAGAAAGCTCTATAGGATCTTCCTGTGGCAACTTCTCTTCAATTTCATCATGTGCCATCCATTGCTCTCTCATATGGGAACTCACTGGCCTATCACTCCTTAACATTGACTGCATCAGAGTTTCCACAGTTTCCTGTTCCTTCCCTTGCTGTCTAGCTTCAAGTGAATGTTTATACTGATTTCCTGTGGAAGGCTCCAAAATATCTTGATATGACACCTAACCAATTGCTTCCTGTTCCATTGGTTTCCCCTTAATTTGGATATCCGTTGCTCTACCCTGTTGTGGTGCTTTCTGCATTAGATTTTCTACACTGAATCTTTTACTTTGCAGGTGCTCTATAACCTCAACTTCTCTTTCTTTAAATTCACCATTACTAATCTCCTTTTCTACTTTACCTCTTTGCCTTCTTATTTTTTGTATTGTAAAGTTTTCCATGCCTGGATTCCTTTGCCTGTATTTCTCTTCAAATATCTTTGCTGCTGCTCTTTTTGTATTGTTTAGTTTTGCGTTCTCCTTTGCATAAATATTATACCATATTAAATCTCTTTTTCATTCCCATGTCCCTATTTTTTCTTTAGATGTCTCCTGATCTTCCTGCTTCTCCTTACTTTGGGGACACACTCCATCATATTGTGATGTAATCTGTATTATTCCTTCTACATTAAATCATTCACTTCGCAGGCACTCCATAACTTCAACTTCTATTTTTTTTACTTCTACTTTACTAATCTTCTTTCTATGTTCCATCCTTGTGATATTATTTTTATTGTGCAATTTTTCATATTTGGATGTCTTTGCCTATATTTCTCTTTGAATATCTTTGGGGCTGCCTCCTTTATATTAATTTGGCTTTCTCCTTTGCATAAATATTGCACTGTATCAAAATATCTCTTTCTTTACCATGTCCATATTTCTTTTTTATACTTTTCAAAAATATCTAGGTTTTGTTGTTTACATTTTCTCACTTCCACAGATGCTTCTTTTTCCAAACAGATCAAAGTTTCTTGATCTATATACTGTTTTTCAAAAATCTGTTGTATTAATGAATGCAGATTTTCATTTGAAGCTTCTGACAGTTTTTCCTGTGGAAGTATTTTTCTTTCCTCTAATTTATCTCTTAATGTTTTTGTATATCCTCTGTCTGCAAAGTCTGGGCTTTTTGCATAATAGTAACAATACATAATTCCCTTCTTATCCTCAATAGTCCACTCTATCGTCTTTATGGCTCTTCTTTGGCCTATCAGTTTTTGTGTTTTTTGTGGACTGCTACTTCCTTCTACAACAGGGGGGGCCATCCTCCCCCTGGGCCTGGACAGGCCCCATTGTAGGAATGTTTCTTTATATTGAGGATTCTACACTGTTATTTTTTCCATTCCTCGCACCAGTGCATCTGCCAGGATTGGGCACTTTTTTATCCTGGGTCTTGTGCACCCAGGTATCTTTTTTTTTTGTTTTTGACTTACATCTGTCCATGACATATGCTATATAAATACAGTCTATATGTCAGTATCGCCTTGGTGAGATTTTGTGAAAAACAGGCTCCACCTCATGAAGGCTCTCAACAAGACTTGAGGATGAATTCAGTTTCAGCACTACTAGTCTCCTTTGCTTTCTGACTTTTCATCTCTCCATTAGGACCTTTAATTACTCCCTGTTAGGCTACATATATGTTTTTAAGGCCTACCTCAATACTACTTATGGATGGCTTTCAGCCTGTGGAAATAATGGCATTATCTGACGCTGACCACCCTAGATGGAATTGTTATGCAGAGAAACTGGAACAAACGGAGTGTGCATAACACTATTTTTAAGTGTTAATTATTATCATTTTTGCATTAGTTCGATAACTTAAAATAATCCTTGTGTTCAATATTTACAACAGTTCAATCTGAACAACTGCTGTTCTTTAGTCTGCATTTACCAGTACTGTGCAAATATCTAAGCCACGTTATTCAAACCTTTACCACAGAAGGGCCTCCTCAGTCTTATTATCTCTTATCAGCACTGTTTTTTCCTTTTATCCTCAGTAGCAAGAGTGTAGCCAGGCATGCTTTTTGTACCCTACTGAGTACATTTTGTTCTGATCATTACATCAACATTTGTTTTTTTTTTTTTGGTCATATAATGTCCACAACTGTCTAAATTAATGCCTTTAATAACAGATACAATATTAATTAATATTAATAATGTAAAATTAATTTAAAGACATTATTTTTAGTAATTTTAGGGGAACAGCTGAAAATGTTACTTACATTTATTAAGTGCTTTGGGGGCAGCATTTTGCAAGATGTGTCCATTTTTAAGGGATAGGTGTCCAAGGGGGTAGCATTGAGAGCTTTTGAGTACAAAATGGAATTTGCTTGCTACACCCCTGCTCAGTAGACTAATAGTGTTTCATTATTACCTCTCCTCCCCCACCCACACACCAGAAGGCTAAACATTAATCACTTTCCTTTTGTCCACTTATAACTCACAGTTTACAATTAATATCCTATAACATGGAATACACTTATTACCAAAAATACTTCCCTAAGCAAGGAGGAATAATTATTAAATCTAAATGTATTTCCATTATGAAATCTAACATTACCTCCATGTTATCTAATCCCATAACAAAAAGGAAATCAACGCTTTGTTCTACATAGTTCGACTGATTCTTGTAACCTTTAAATAAGTAGCTGCTGGTGACATCAGTCCTAATCCACAACCCTCCAGCTTCCCTGTCTCCCTGAATGTAAAAAAAAAAAAAACAGCTGCAGAAAGGCTTCACATTTGAAAACTTAAACATTCAAAGCTTTAATATCAACTGGGTCATTCTAGAGACAAGGCTCATATAAATTCCCATAGATATTCTCGGCATTAGGGAAACTTGACCTTCTAATCAAAATCATGATTCACTGTATCTAAACATTCACTGTATCTAAACCACTGGCTAGGGAAAATACATGATGGCAAAGTTATAACATTTATCACAAAGCACAACAACTTTAAATTGTCACTACTTAGTCAAAGTAATTACCACAAGAGCTCTCCTGAATGTTTATTCATTCAACTAATAATTGGCAACTCAATAAAAATAAACATTGGATCTGCATTCCACCCCCATGAATCTTATTATTTTTGAGAAGACTTTACTTGATACATTAAACCTATCACATACTAATATTATACTCCTGCTCTTAGACCACTTTGTCCTGGATGTCACAAACACAAAACAAAACAAAAAGTTCTCTAAAATATATCATATTTTGCTCTTTCCCAGCTCATAATTTCATCTACAAGATATGACAACTGACATTTTAACAAGCATTCCCTGCTTGACCTCCTGTTCACAAATATTCCCCACATAATTTAAAAGAGCACTGTGAACCAAAATTCTGTTAGTGATCAGTCCCCCTGTGTCATTATCATTCAAATTCCAACCCCCACAACAAATTAATTCAATATAGACTTCTTGAAGGTACAAAAGAAGGCCTGATTGCTGAACTACAAGCCATAGATTTGACACCATTCTGCCTTGAAAACAATCATAATAAAGCCATAGAGATAATCTGTAACACTCAAGCTCATATTCTTAATAAAATGCACCAATTAAACCAGAAAGGTAAAAAAATTCTGCCATTGACATAGTTCCTTTATTATGCAAGCTAAATTCAGGGGGCTCAACTGTAAAACCATATAAAAACCCTCTCTTCATTCTGCCCACATCATCTACCTCATTCTGAGGAAGGCATGTAGACTTCAAATCAAGGAGGTCAGAGCATACTTCCTTAGAAACAAACAGTTGCAGTTGGTTACAAAACAGCTCCTCTTCTGAAAAACTATAAAATACATTTCCAACCTCAGGAGTACAGCACATAGTAAAAAATATATTCTTGATGGGCAACTTGATCCAGCAATTTAACAATTTCATTTCAAATACCTCACAACTGACTATTACTCCACTCCCTACCTCCTCACAAACAATGAACTCTCCCAGCCATCCAAAAATCCTCTTAACCCCCCCTTCCACACCCACACTTATCATCCAGCTTACAGAAATACACAAATAGATGTCATTCTACCCTCCTTTGATTTCACACAAATTACTATTAGAGCAGTCAAGAAACTTCTTAAAAACTAGATAAGAAATATGCCCTTAAATGAAATGTACACTACCTTAACTATCTGAAACTTACAGCTGACATCATAGCCAAACAACTTACCTATACTACTAAGTAAGCCACATTATTCGAAACTTTACCTCAGACAGACCCCCACAGCCTTATTATATCAAACATCCCTCAAAGCAGTGTTGTACCTATAAATTTTAAACATGCCCTCATTATGTCTCTTTCTAAGACACCTTCAAATTCTATGCCACAAGGCTTTAGACCAATTTCAATTCCATGCCTATTAAAAATATTTGAAAACTGGTATGCAACCAATTAACCTACCATATCAACAAATACGGCACTTGATTTGCTTCCAACATTATTAACTGGCTCAAAATTACTTAACAAATAGGACTTTTGTCCATTTGAAACAGCAGCTTGTTCATTATCAGCGTGTACTACAAGGATATGTATTTGGACCTATACTATATCGCCCAGTTCCAAAGTACTTTACATTGATGAAATCATACTGTATCACTCATCCACCTCCCAACAATGATCTACATACAAACCTGTGTAATGACTTCAATGATACCTGGTCCTCCTTTGTTAATGATAAACTCTAGGTAAACCCCACCTAATCTACAGTTACTGCATGTTATCTACCTCAGCTCAAAGTTTAGATTTTCAACAGTAAAAATGCTTGACCCTGACAATGACAAATTTCCGTTGCAGTCATTGTTTTCATATCTAGCAGCGCATATTAATCTCCCACAGAACTCCTATCACACTGAACACATAACTGACAGAGTTATCTTACAACCCAGGCTTGTTACTCCATCTCACATTATTTCACCCTTGAAGACAGGAAGGCATTAGCCAAAAGCAAGCGTATTCCAAGGCTTGAATATGGGCTTCTGTAATGCCTTTAAATTCATCAAGTAATACAAGAATCTTGCAGACCATCTTGAACAAAATTAGCAGCTTCGTTACATTTGCTCATAACAGGCAGCACCATTGCATTTTTTTCCCAAAGGCCAACTGAATCACAATCAGCGAGACACTTTTATCCCTTTGGTCTCATTTTAAAGAACTAAATTGCATCTACTACCCCCCCCCCTTTTTTTTAAGCCCCATGTGAAATCTATAGTGTATGGGCTTAAAGCACAGCAGACTATAGAACTTTAGTTAGTCCTTAGTTCAAAAAACTCATTGATGATAAATCCTTCTTCAAAGTCATTCTGGCAAGCTGGATCCACCTGCCCAAACAGCTGAAAAGTGAATCATAGTATCAGGTTTTATGACTAATTTTAAAGAATACTGTCATTCAATTAATAGCTGTATCTTCTTCAGAGATGCAGGTTAGTATCATTCAAATAATAGTTGTATTTTCTTCAGAGTTGCAGGTTAGCGACATTTTTACTTTATAAGCCTTAAACTATGACTAAATTAAGCTGTTATTGCCATTTACAGTATAGTTGCAAGGTTCCCATGTGCATCTAATTTATTCACAGATAACTCATATAAGCCTTGTGTGCCTCTACTGCATTTCAGAACTATGCTCTCCTTAAAACTTAACTTCTTTCACAAACATCTGTAAATATTTTTCTCATTGTAATTTTATACATTGTATTATAATTTGTATATTGTATTGTTGTATTGCCTCTATCTGTATCTGCTGTTTGTTATTAACACTTGTATATTGCCTTAACTAAGGCCTGGGTCATGCTTGAAAAGTATCACATGACCAGTGCACTTTATCTGGTTAAAAATTATATATGAGTGCATGACAGACAATCTAAGTATCAAAAATTTGAATGCCTCTCAGATACTCAAAATTATTTGAATCACAAAGATTCAAATAGACGGTACATTGAAAAACAAAGATTCAAACAAAAACAAAATCTACTTTTTTTTTTTTTTTTTTGCAGAGAGACAAGCACCCCATGCACTCCGCATACCTCCTGATAATTACATATATACCAACTCCAATATTGCAGTAGAGTGGGGAAGGGTAAATTCCCTGATCCCCACTGTACCCTGATCTTTCACAACAGAAAACCAGTACACTCATTCAGCTGATATTTGTTTATCTGTACTGGCTTTTTTGTAGTTCGGCAAGACAACTTGTCAATGGTTTAAATGGAACTTATATATCTATCTGTCTATATAGAGAGATATAGATATAGATGTGTATGTGTAGAAAAACACATGCATATACACATGGATGGAAACACCCAAATCCAGACACATCTCTGGCTCATATAGGAAGATAATTTGGTAATGCTTAGTGAATTTATGGCTAATATTCTTGGATGAATCATGCTATTAGAAATGGTTTATCTGGTTACAATACTTGCTAGAATACTTAATACCAGAACCAGATATTCCGTACATACAAACTCATACAAAGTAATATCTGCCTGCAATACTGTATATAACTGTATTTTTTCATTGTGACATACAATTTTGTAGGAGAAAGATCACTTGTTCTTGCCATTAGTGTCTCAGCATGTCAGAACTGGCTGTGGCACAGATGGTGTGTTCTAACATAGTTTTCTGTGACTCGGAGTGGGAAAAAGAGAAATTCATTTTTGTTTTTCATCATTTTCATTTTCTTCGGGTCTATGTAACTTCCAATTTGGGATATAATGAGATCAAGGTGTGGGGCCATATTTGCAATACTGGGGTGCAGTTCAGCTTGCCCCTCTGCAGAAACAGTTGTATATGAGTGCTGTGTTAATTTTTTGGTCATGTGTGTGTGTGTGTGTGTGTGTGTGTGTGTGTGTGTGTGTGTGTGTGTGTGTGTGTGTGTGTGTATAGGTCTGCCATTTGTTATTCAAAGTTTGCAGTACTTCAGCAGAACTGCAGTGGTAACTGAGGCCATAACTGGCAGAAGAGTGATTAGGAAGCATTATTGCCCAAGAGTTACTATCATCACTGTTGTGCTTCACAGCTAGAAGGATAAGTTAGGGGCTTTTGATTCAGGCTCAGTCTTCGTATTGTAATGTACTACAGTATTTAACATCACAATCACCACTGCAGTACTAAACAGACAACCGGATCATTTTAGATGCCTGTTTGATAATAACAGAACTATCCATGTTGGGAAGCTCACTATTATAGTCTGCCTGCTGTTATCCAGCTCTGAGTAGTATTTTTTGAAATAAAATGATGCAGTTCTATAGTTGATTATTATATTTTTAAAGTACAATTGGGAGCTTTTGTGTACTGTCCCAATATGATACAATTCATATGATTTGCTGACATTTGTATCAGTGGTTTACATGAAGTTCTAATGTCTTCTACATTATCTAATTATTTGGCACTGTATGCTTTTTGTTGTTAAGTGACTTTGGTATACCAGAAATTGTTACATTAATTTTAAATATTCAGAACGGCTAGCATCTTCAGAGATTAGGCTGTGTTTTTTGTCCTGTGGACTTGAAGTGCATTAATTTACTTTGTTATGCAAACAGCTGTTACATTTTACTGATGTTTCGATGTGAGCTCAGCTCAGTTCTATTTTGTTAGACAGCGTACAGTCATGGAATGCTTATAAACCAATAGTCATTATAGCATAATTTTTCTAAGTATGTGTAACAAACTTGCATATAATATGTCTCATATCCATAGACTAAATGTATCAAATATATAACTTTAAAAAGCTGCTACAGAAAATAAATAGTGATATACAGAGTTGAAATTGGTTTAGTACTTATAGTAATAAAAGACAGAACAGTATATAAATACCTGCTACCTTTCAGCTCATTCACACACCTTATTTTACATCAGCTTAAACCAACATTACTTCTCTTTTTTTAATTGCTACTGTTTCCCATCCAGTTGTATGTAGTCTGGTCCAGATTTACTTCAGTTTTATTTTCTTGATACATCTCTTTGCATTTGTCTACAATGAATCTAACCAAATATCTTTTAGATCATTTTCCATCCTCAGTTAAACCAAAATTAATTATCGGAGATCAGGGTAAAACTATTAAAAGAGAAGTCACATTGTGCACTAGTTATTTATTAATGACTGTTGCAGCTGAGCTAAAACTGTTTACTCAGTGCTTTGTCTACATAACCTAGTTTCAAAATACTGCATGTAAATCTTTCAGTATGGCAAGTCTTAATGGCAACCCAGGATTTCTAAATAAATGTTTTTCTTTTCTTTTCTGGAATACAGCATAAAGTGCTATAAACTGCAATATGCCTTAAAGGATGTTACGTGCAACAATGACTCTCCATCACAGCTTGAGAGATTAAGTAACTCAGTGTTAAGCAATTCTCACAAAATTAACACAATCTCTTAAGAGAAATTAAAATAATGATCATTCAGCTGCCTCAAAAGGTTACAACACCTAAAAATCTTTCACAAACAATATGATGTCTAATTGTTGTCATAAATGCAATGTTAAAATTAATATTAATATGTCATTAAATACCATTAATATTCTTGGTGAATCTGCATGGTTTCACATGATGAACAGTTTAGCCATTTATTGATTGGGTTTTGAGCAATGGAAATGGAAATATGAAATAACCACATTTGTCGGTGTTTAGCTAGTAGCCACCATATAACTGCTACAAGTAAGCTACACTACATCATTTTATTAGAAGAGAGCACATTATCAATCTAATAATGTCATCTGGTTTCAAGGAGTCCTTGACACAGACAAACTGCACTGTTTAGATATGCAATACAAATCATAGTATGTGGGATAAGAATTTTGTCATCTTTTGGGACTGTTCACATACATATCTCTATGCTGCATTTTATGTGAAAAGAAGAGGTTCAGCATGAAAGTAATAGATCTTTCACAGACTTTCCAGTAGTTGCAATCCAGAACATCTAATGAAGTAATTAACTAGAAGTGCACAATTCTATAAATTTGCAGTCCACAATGTGTAGCATGAATTTAGCCTCTCATGGTATGCAAAGTAGCAGCATGAATTCTCATTTGAATCCATTTACATGATCTTTATTGATTATGTAAGGCAGAATGCTACAGAGGGTTAACACTATAGGCTGCAAACAAGATTTACAATGCAGCATTGCTTTTGGTTTCCTCATTCACCACTTGCAAAGTGTATGGGTGGGAGTCACTCATCTGCTCCTGAGTCAGCCCTGGAAAGAAGCAGTCACATTAGAGCTGATTACCTGATAATAAAGTCAGTAAAAAGCAATATTCCTATGCTTTATTCCTTTCTTTTATGGAACTTTTCATCTCACTGAGATATCAGATATGCATGTTATTTCACAGATCTGAGTAAAATTTAGCAGTAAAGGAAATGCAATCTTTTAAGGACTACTTATTTTTTACACAAAGCTACCACTTATGTGAATTAAGTTAGTACAGAATCCTTCTACCAGGGTTTATTCTTGCCAGCAAAATCTATAACACAATCTATTCCCCAACAAGGAAAATCCACCTGCAGAGCAAAGACCTATAAAGTTCAGTGTTCCTTCATAATGACAGTGCATGCATTACTGGCATTCAGAGTATCGTCTACATTATCACCTTACTGGTCCATGACTCCTCTATCTTCTCACCTTGCAATGTAGGAGACACTGACCCATACCTGCACCAGCAATATTCCAAAACTTCTTGTCATATAGCTTAGAAGATGGAACCAGAGACTGAAGTCATGTTTCACCAATCCATGCTCACTGGATTACATGAAGAGACATCATGAATAGATATGGATTGTTTTGGCATCCCTTTATCTCCTGCAGCTAACAGCCATGAAAGCCTCCCATTACATTGGATCTAGTTGTCCATCACCTATGAAGAAAGAAATGATTGATGTATGTCAGTTATTGCAGAGAACAAAAGCTGTGAGCTGCTAATGGGATACTTTCTGTGATCTAAGATTTTATTCTCTTAGCATTCATATGCATACTGTATGACTCTGAGCAAGTCATTTAATCAGACTGTATTCCAGGGAATTTGAGCTGGGCTCTTTAATGATCTCCTGGACAACATGCCCAATGGTAATTAGCCATGTGCTTTCCACAGGAAATAGGCTCATCTCCCAATTGCCTTGGCTGAACAACTCAAGGAATCACTGTGTGAAGTTAATTTTTTCTCTAGAAGGACAAAATGAATGATGTCTTCACTTCCAAGATGGGGGCACACTGATCAACAGCTTAACTTCGGGTCTCCCAGTGTGAAAACAGAAACTGAGAGACATTAGCCAGTGATATTGTAATCTTGAGTAAAATTTAGTTAATGGCTAGTGAGTACACCACCTGGATGCCTTCAAAGAAGAAACTAAGAGAGCCTGAAAGAAAATTAACTAGAAAAGGTGAAGAGAAAAAAAATGACTTGGAAGAATCCTACAGCTGTTCATCAAACAGCAGTTCAAGCTCCAGCTTTGGTTCAAGACATGGCTCCTAGTAAAAGAAATAAGTCAAATGTGCTCAGTGCTGATGAAAAAAAATGAAACACTGAAGGAAAATATCATCTCAAATAATAAAAATCTGGAGAAATGGAAGAAGCTTTTAAACAGATATTCAGATGAACTGATAAAACTGCAAAAAATCAGAGATTGAAATGAAGAAAACGCTGACTGGAGTGTGAGACTGCTGAAGAAGAAATGTTTCAAAAACTGATAAGAATTAGAGGACAGAACACATATGGAAAATATGAGATTTTCTGCTCTACCAGATAAACTAGAAGGAACAGACTGTATCCATTTTATGAAGGCACAAATAAGCAGCTGGACTGGTATTTCACAGCAGGAAAGGTAAATTGAAAGGGCACACTGTGCATGCTCCAAACCTGGTCATGTGAAAGCAGTCAAGACCTTCACTAGTAAAGATGCAAACCTACCAACAAAAATAGTTAATTCCTGACAAAACTCTGTAAAAAGGGAAAAATATTAAAAGTTGGAGACAATAGAATGTTTATAGAAAATAATTATTCAGTGTACACCAGGCAGAATATAAACATATGTACTCTAATAATCAGGGAATATTGATAGGCAGGTGAGAGATTCAAGCTGCTGTATACAGCTGTCTTCAGAGTATCAGAATATTTTTTTTCCTGGATGGTCAACGTCATTTTGATGCAGAACAGGGTAAGGAGGAAATGCAAAAGTTTGTCCAACAAAAAATGAACCATCAAGCAGATAGGCACTCTGCTTTTCATTCTTCTGATGATAAAGCAAGCATAGAGTCTTTGCCAGAGAAACCCTTTTCACTGTTCCATAGAAAAATGCTTGAGAGACAGAGAAAAGCACAGGAGTTAACCAAACAGATCAAGAGTACTGTGGAATTCAACCAGAATCTGGGATTGGAATATGGGGTTGAGCAGGAAGAAGACCATCAACACAGAAATTAGTGAATAATGTGAGACTACGAAGCATCAGTCATATTTGTGAAAACCTCCTGTATAAGAATAAGTGGAAAGAGTAGAATTTTGTTGACTTTGCTAAACTTGTGAGAAACTCTAAAGCATTTATTTGCCTCACTTCATGTTATTAATGCTTTAATGGACTCCTAGGAGAAGGGAAAATGAAGGAAAAAGACTAAGTAAAACATTTTCTTTTTTATGAAGCCTTTCACTACATAAACATAAATTGCATAGTTTAAGTATTTTTAGTTGTTCTTGTATGTGATTAAGTCATTAAAGTAAAATATAACCCTTTTGTTTATTTTTTTTCCTCTTCTTTTTTGTATTTAGAAATGTAGGCACTGCAGTCCAAAAACAGAAGAAAAGCTAGACAAAGGCATGTTTAAGTTAATAAGCTGTAATCTTGGAATATTGAAGTAGGGGATGAAGTGCAAAGATCATAATATACATCCTCCAGGGAGGAGTGCTTCCAGAGTGCAGTTTATGATTTAAACTTCAAGCATTTTGCTGCAGTGCCTACATTTCTAAATACAAAAAAGAAGAGGAAGAAAAAAATAAACAAAAAGGTTATATTTTACTTTAATGACTTAATCACATACAAGAACAACTAAAAATACTTAAACTTTGATTTGTATTTTTGATTGCAACCTCAGTATTTTGTTCTGTCTTGTAATCAGAAATTGTTTGAAATGTAAATCTCTGTAATCTTTGTGTAATCTGTTGGAGCTTTTCTCCCCAGGACTCCATTGCAAAAGGGTTATTTTGGCCCAGTGGACTATACTGGTTAACCAACTGCAAATAAATAAATAAATATGTAGAGCGGAAATGTTTTCTCTTGCCCTTGCATAGGTGAATTTCTGGATTTAGACCCTTGGCTTTATCTAATAACAAGTTTTAAAAGGAAACAAGTAAATGTGGGAACACTGAATATAATGAAATGCTTTCTATTAGCAATTAATGTTTCAGCTTATTTTTTAGGCTACACAGAGGACTAAATTTTCCTTTTTTTCTATACATTTGCATGAAAGCAAGCTGATAATAAGGCAATAAAATAAAGAACACTGGCTTCTTTGAGGCTAAAAGTTAATAACTTCTGAATTATGTAAGTCATTTTCACATCTGGGGAGGAGGAATAAAAATGAAAAGAACTGACAACAATTTGTGTAAGTAGAAGCACAGGAGGGTATAATTGTTGTTGAATTTCACCTAAGAGAGATTCAGGGTTTACTTCAGATGTGACTGATTTGTGATCAGATTTAACCAATGAGGGTCATATACTTGTGGTGGTGCAACAGTCACCCATGTTGGTGAGGACCAGGTTGAGAATATTTGAGTGCCTTATGGGGTTGCATACTATTTGTTTCAGGACATCAGTGTTAACAAAGTCCAGGAACCTTTGTGTGAGAATGTTGGTACTTGTATACATTTCTCAGTCAATGGAGGGATAGTTAAAACTCTCCCATGACTTAAGTGTTTGGTTGTAATTTGATTGACACAAGTAGGTCCAACTAAGCAGTGTGGGTATCTTGGTTCATTGAAAGGGATCTATAGGTAATGATGACTTGAAGGGGGGTCGTACCCACAGTTAGTTGAACTTGGAGTAACCCCATGGAGTTTTCCTGTCTAAGCAGTCCAAGGCTGTATTTATCTTTGAAGATAGATACTCCTCCTCCTTTGGTTCTCACACATTCATTTTGCAGTCTGCAAGCATGGAAGTCATCATAGCCTTGCAAGGCCAGGGCACTCTCTGTGGCCCTGAACCAAGTTTCTGTGACTGCCAAAATGTCAACATCCTCCAGGGAGGAGTGCTTCCAGAGTGCAGTTTATGATTTAAACTTCAAGTGTTTTGCTGCATAACCTTTAATTTATTTGTGAGTGATATTTTCACATCAGAAATTTTGTTCTTGATACCCTGCCTAAAAATGGCTGCATGGGCAGGAAGTGCCTTAGCCATTAATTAAAAGTCTAGAGTGACAGGTGAAAGTGAAGACTGTCTCTGGCAAAGCAGCATAGTCTATCAACTATGTCATCCCAGGCTGACAGGAACTGGATCCCCTTAGAATGACACCAGAGACTGAGCCAATTGTTGAAGTCAATAATTTTTTTGTTTATATCATGGTATCATCCTAGATGAGGGTAGAATGTTTCTCAGGGATGGGGATCTACCTGCCTGGGACCATATTCATAGAACTCAATCATGTCTCCCTTCATATAGTCCAGTGAGGTACATCTCAAGTCATTCACATCAACATGATCTATGGCAGAGTTATAACTGTGCTTGTTGTTGACAGATTTGGGTGCATGTGTGATCTGACAGATCCTGGCATCCGATAGACAGCTGAGCTTAAGCTTCTCCTTGTCCAGCATAGTGAGTGGGACATCTGTGTGTCTCACGGTGGAGTCATCTATGACTAAAACATTTAGTTTGGATGTGGTTTACCTTAGTGGCTTATTTGGTGAGACCCTGGTGCTTGTTTTTCTGTGTGTATTGAGTGCTGTAGGTGCTGTATTAGGTGTAGCGCATTTGTGTGTGGAAGGTCTCTGGTGTTTAGATAGGTTTCTGGTGTGTACTTCCATGTATAATGGCTTATGTGTTGAGTGCATGCTTTGCGTAAGAGGCGTAGTATGTGAGCTGATAGCCTGTTCAATGTTATTATTCTGTGTGTGAGAGAGCAAGGATTCCAGATTCTTAGTGTAGATGCATTTCTCACAAATTGTGCTAGGAGTAGAGGGTTGTCAGTGTACATGAGGCAGTTGTTACAGTGCCTCAGGATACCTATGTCAATCGGGTTGGTAGGAGAAATGAAGAGAAACTGACCATCCCTAATGCTAGATTAAGTCCTGTTTTTCACAGTGAGGAGAGAAAATGGAGTGGTGTAGTATAATTGGGTGCTCAAAATGGGGTCTATAATAATGGGGTGCTCTATAAAGGGTCCATACTAGTGTGGGTTCTCTAAATTGTATGATTCTATTGTAGATTTGGTGGGTTTTGGACTGTTTAAGGGTCAAAAGCACAGCTGAGGTGCTCTCTGAGCAGATAAGAGCAATTGAAGGACTTCTCAGCTGGGTCAGGGCAGCTACTAAGGTAAAAGTTATCTACTGAAGATTTTGCATCTATAACCACCAGTGGTTACCATCACTGCAAGGTAGTAAGTGATGGTGCATGGAGGTGTGATATGCATAAAAAGATGACTATGGCAGAGCAGTGGCTGGTTGCCTGACTCTGTGGAGCTATGTTAAAACAAATGCATACCAACACAAATGCAGGGCTTATGTATCAACAGTGAGCAATCAGAATTAAACAATTTAACCAATATAAAAGCTCAAAACTGAGCCCTGTACCAGCAACCTTTAATCAGATGAGTCCTAACTGCACCTTTCTGCCACAATTGTGTTGTGCAAGGTGTGGGGGGGGGGAGCTCTCCAACAAAAGATAGCCTGGTTTAGTGCTCAATTTAACAAACAGAACCAGATTCAGCAGGTCTGAATCTAGTCTATGCTACAGCAGACAAAAAGTGCAACAAATCAGCAAGAACAGTTTTAAAAATCAGCAATATAGCAAAAATACAGTTTAAAAGTGCAAAATACAGTATAAAAGTGTACTTATGGTTAGCAGAATGCAACAGATTCCTTGGATTGCACAGATGAATACAGACGTGCAGTGGCCGGTCGCCGCACTTTGTGGAGCTGTGTTAAAACAGTGAGCAAGATGAATTAAATAATTTAACCAAAAAAAAAGTTAAAAAATTATCCCTTGTCAGCAACCTTCAATCAGTGTTATGGAATATTCTGAGAAAGTTGCCGGATTTGTGTGATATAAAAGTAATGAAGATGAAACAAAGGCTATAGCTATGAACTATGTATACATATATCGGTTGGTTGAGCAATACCCATATCTATGGGGACATAATAAAATGAAGTATTTAGAAGTATGGTTTTAAAAGTATTCAGTTATGGCAGCTAAGGACATGTGAGAAGAAACTAAACAAAATGTAAAACAAAAACTGAGAAAATGGAGGCTCCTGCCTATTGATATGGGTAGCAAGATGCAAACAGTAAATATGTTTTTAATTCCTTTAGTTTATCCACAGATCAGGCATATTTTTATCAACCAGAAGAAAAGTTGAGGATAGTAATTAATAAAGAGTTGAAAGATTTTATTTGGGAGGGGAAGAGAGCAAAAATTAAATGGGTTAAGCTGATCCTCCCAAGAGAATAAGGAGGTTTGGATTACCTGATCTGAAGGGATATTTTAGAGCTACACAGTTAAGGGTCTTATATATAACACAAGCAGAACACTGCAATTCAAGGTTGGAAGGAATGATGATGATGATGATGATGATGATGATGATGATGATGAAGCAGGAGGTAATTCATAAAACAAGGAACAAATGGGATTTTGAAAGCAGATCCTTAAGGAGAATAATAGCAGTCATACAGAGTATTATGTTCATAAAGTAGCAGAAAGTATACTAAGAACTAATCCAATGCAGGAATGAAGAAAGGTGATTCTGCAAATAGGGATGACTGTAAGTAGTGGTACAGAGAATAGACAAGAGGGGCTGGAATTTACTAGAGGAAGATGGAAAAGGAACCAAGGTACTGGGAGCAAATAATTAGTGAACGAAAGGTAATATAATGTCAAAAGGTCAAGAAGACATTTGTATTGCAGGCTTGTTGTTGCTTTCCCTATCAAGGATTGATATCAGACAAAGAGAAAGGGGTGGTGGAATCCTAAATGAAAGACCTGCACTGGTTAAGTTTTTAATTGAATCCAGAGGAGAAGTTGCTGTTAAGAAGGGAATTAGTAGGGCATATAAAATATTGCACAATAACTATAGGAATCAATCAGAAGAGGTTCGAAAAGACTGGAAAGAGAAATTAGATATGCAATTCACAAAGAAACAGTGGGAGGACATATTTATGACTCCCAAATATACAAAAAAAACTAGAAGTTTTAAAATTCTTGCCTGGAAATTTTTGCATAAATACTTTTATACTCCCAAGCAGACTCCAAAGAATTTTTCCTCAGGTAGATGGCAACTGTTTAAGGTGTGATGGAAAAGAAAGAGGTAACTGCAACTAGGAACATTTTTTGGAGTGCAATGAGTTGGCATTTATTTATTTATTTATTTGCAGTTTGTTTATGAGGATATTGGGCCATGAAGAGTCCATTTTCAATGGAGTCCCAGGGGGAAAAGCTCCATGACAACAGTATAAAATAAAGACAATGCATTCAGATTTTGTAATATTGGTAAAGAGCGAAGGTATTACATAGTATAAAAATCTACAATTTACAGTGGAAATTTGGTTTAAAAAAGAAAATATATACACATATATATGTCAGTTAAAAAATAAGAAAACATTGGTGCATATTTACAGATATATTTGTTTACACATTGGAAATATCACAGAGGTGGCAAAGAGTTTCATGTGTAATCTTAGCAAAGGTATAGTAAGATAGGGGGATAAGAGGTGTTAAGTGTTGATGTAAGAAAAGAGGGACAGCAAGCAAAAGTAGTGTAAGAGTAAGAGTAAATAAAGGAAAAGAAAGGTGGTTAAGAGTCAGTGTAACTCCATATGATGAATGAGAAGAGAGAGTGAAGGAGTGTGAGGTACAGAGAGTAATGTAGAGGTGAGTCATGTATGGTGAAAGCAGGAACATTCCCAGAGGGTTGTGGGATTGGAATGAAGCAGGGTCTTAAATGTAGAGTGGTTGTGTGTAGTACGAATTAGTGGTGGCAGGAAGATCCAGAGGTGAGCTAGGGAAAAGGATAGTAGGTTTTTGCTTGGTGGACGAGCAGGCATGTGCAGTTCAAGCAAATTTTGGTTATTGGATCTTTGAAGTCTATCAGGTAGATGCATTTTGAGAGGGGAGGCAAGGGAGGAGCAGAGAGAGGGAGTGAAGATGAGTTTGTGGGCATGAGTAAGTTGAATGTAGATAAGATGGTTGGGTAGTTCTAGCCAATTTAGTTTCTGTAGGGCATTGTAGTGGTGAGAGGAGGATTTATAGCCGGTAGCAAACTTTAAAATTTTGTTATAACAGAAAGATAGTTTTATCTTTAGAAAAGATTTGAAGTTAGTAAGAAGTGGAGCATCACATAAGTGAGAAGGAATGAGGTAGGTGGTAGAGAGTACAAACTTAGTAGAGGGAGTGATATAGCTGTTGTGGCAATAAAGCATGCCGAGTTTCTGGTGGGTTTCTTTATATTAGCTTGTAGGTGGGTATCAAATGTTAACTGTTTGTCAATAAGGACTCCTAGAAGCTTTGCATGGGATACTACCTCGAGAGAGATATTGTCTTGGCTAGAAATGGAGAATGCGTTCTTATCTATAATGGTACTTTTTGAAGGGATAAATACCATGATTTTAGTTTTTGATGTGTTGAGTGCTAGGTGGTTATCTAACATCCAGTGTTTAGTAGACAAGAAAGCATCCTGAGTTAGTTTTAAGAGAGTGGAGGTGGAAGTGGTGGAGCAGATGATTGTAGAGTTGTTTGCATATTGAATAAGTTTAGCATACTTTAAAAATTCCCTAAAAGTACTTTGTCAGTAATAATGGGAGAGCAAATGAGTGCAACTAAAGAGATTATTTTTTTTGATCTGGAATACAGGATCTGAATTGCCTAGACACAGCAAGGCCTTGATAATCTTAATTATGGAAGCTGCCAAAAAAGCAGTTACTAGAAAATGGAAATTAAAATCTAAACAAACTATAATTGAAGCAGTGGATATTGTAGCAGAGACAAAAATGCAGGAAGTGGGATCTTTAGAAAAGGCTAGGAGTAAATTACATACAAAACAGAAATTCTGGAAACAATACATGCAGAAAAATGTTTTGGAGAAGGAATGAGGTTTAAAAATGCTGCAACTGAATATTTTTTGAAATGTTGCTTAGCTTATATGATATACAGTATAACAATGGATGTGAATTACAATGTATCTAAATGTGAACTTATTAATATGTTTTGATTACTTTTATATAAATGTGAGTTTGCCTATGTCAGAAGTGATAAGTCAATAAAGGCGTATAAAACACCTTTTTTGCTGTTTTTTGATGGTGTTTACCCATTCACTCCAATGGGAGTAGTCACAGTGCAGGAAAGTACAGAAGAGCCATATGTGTGTGTCTCTCTCTTTTGCTGATCACACTATTGGGGTAGGTAGGGGGTGCCGATTGTGTGTGTGTGTGTGTGTGTGTGTGTGTGTGTGTGTGTGTGTGTGTGTGTGTGTGTGTGTGTGTGTGTATAGGGAGAGCACTAGTGCTGGCATGGATGACAGCACACATTTTAATTTAGAGGCATGGTAATGAGATGCTAATGAGGTCTTTTTTTTCTGCAGGTTTACCGTGTCTCTGAGTCAAAAATGATCTCTGTCATACTAGTCGACAAACACTTACTGGCCAGTTAGAATGTGTGGAGAGAATCTCTGAGTTCTATCCTGGGTTTGTAAACAGACAAAGAATGTAAAAAATAAAATAGATTAAAATTTCCATATGCCCTTAGGATTTCATAAACTTTATTAAATAATGTATTGACATTTAAACAAAACAGCCAAAAGCAAAGTAAAATAATAAAATAATAATACTTTATATATATATATATATATATATATATATATATATATATATATATATATATATGGTTCCCCCTCAGAAGGTCGAATTGCTAAAATCTCGAAATGCATATGGTTGAGACCATATGCTCGAAATTTCAGAAGCTCAAACTTCTGAATGAGGATCTGCATACAATGCATAACAGGAGATGTCCCTTTCTGTACTGTAGTGCAATCTCGGAGTTGGAATAAATAAGTAGAAGGTGTGGGGGGTGCAGGGGGGCTTGCCCCCCTGTAGAAATATTTTGTGTTTTGTTTTTTTGTTTTTTTTTTTCCTTTCAGAAGGTCAAGCTTCTGAAATTCGAGCATATGGCTTCGGCCATATGCATTTCGAGATTTCAGCCGTTAGACCTTCTGAAGGTATATATATATATATATATATATATATATATATATATATATATATATATATATATATATATAATGTACGATGAATCATGGCAATTAAATAATGCAAAAAAGCATCAAAAACAGGAACATCATTTGATGATTTCTTTTTGTTATCTGCTCTGTCTTTCAACACAGACTTAATAGGTGTGCCTGTTTTTTTAAACCTCTGTTCCTACAGGTATTTAAATCAAATTGCAATTTCATTTCTGAAGACAAGCAATGATTAGATGTATTAAACTGCAAGTAGACTTAAATAATTATTGTAGGACCTGAATACTGCAAATAGACTTAAATAATTTTTGTAGGACCTGAATCTTAAAAGAAAAAATAATGTTCACATATTCAGTATGTTTAATCAGACTATTACTAGAATTTCTCTTTTTTTAATTGATTGTTTTGCATATGTTCAGTAAATCCTCACATAAAAGCTTTTTCTAAAACACAAATATTTAAACTGTCCACAGATCATGATTTGCAGCCACTACCTAATTTGTTGTCCCTTTTTCTGGTTAGCAGGATACAGAATTATATGCTAACCTTCACATTCCTGCCTGTGCTACAAACCTCTGATTTTTGTTTATACACTATAACTTAATTGCATGGTACTTTGTTCCCATTATCCAGCACTGAATGTTCCGAGGTGTGTCTTGTTCTTACAAAAATCACTATGAACCAAAGCAGCCTGATCACCCACAATACCATCTTGTTGGCTGTAGGCCATTTTCAAATGTTCTTAACTATATGTTGTGTGTGCCTTCTTGATTATATTATAAGCAACAACAAGCTTATATTCTCTGACTTTATTTTTTTCTTATTTGAAGAATGATATTTTGTCAAACATTACATGAATTCAGAAATGAAAAACATGTATACAATTCTTAAACCTATAAATATCAAAACATTATTTAACTATAAACATTAGTGTCTATACAGAAAAAGCAATGAATACATTTAATTACATTATGAAGAATGATAAAGCAGTTCATAAATCCTTGTCCATTTTTTCAAATATTTCCAATATTTTCATTGAAGAGTTATAAAGTGATGTAGGTCTGATTGTTCTGTTCTTCAGTGTAGATATTTTCATATGACCAACTGTTGTATATCATTTTTTAAATTCCTTGAATATGGAAGAAGTTGTGCTTTTCCAATATATGGTGATAAATTTATGTGCTACTGCCATCAGTGTCCATAGTAACTTGAAATCTTTTTTTGGTACACAGGGATAGGGGTGTTGAATAAAATCATTGATTTTGTTAATTGAACATTATCATTGAAGACAATCTGAAAAAAAAAAATTATATTTTTCCAATACAAGGTGACATTTACAATCGTAAAAAATATGTTGTCAGTCGGCACTTTAGTTTGACATCTCCAGCATTTGTCTTCACTAGCAATAAATTTGGCTAATTTATGTGGTGTGTAAAAACTTCTGTTTAAATATCTCCATGTAAATAATTGCCAGTATATTGACAAAGTTGATTGTTTTGATGATTTTAAAATAATCTTTTTCTCCTCTTCATTAGGAAGGTGATTGTTTATCTGTGTATAATAATCCCAGAGATTATCTACATAGTAGATGCTTGTTTTTTTTAATAAGTTTATAAATATTAGTCAGGTATCCATTGCCATCATAAGGTTTATTTGTAATTATAATAAAATATTCAACAAATTCCTAGACATTTTGTCTGACTGCTACTTGCATTTGTTCAGTTCTATTTATATGATATTGTCTTAGATTTTGTAAAAGTAGCTATGAATCTTTATTTATATGATATTTGTTAATTGTTTGCTCATTAGTTAATATTTTCCCTTGCTCTATCAGTTGATGCCAATAAATTATCATACTTTTCTTAAGTGTATTCGTCTTTTGAATTTGAGATGTATCAAGAATAGTAGGTGTAAAGGCTATTGGGAAGGTCAGAAGAAAACAAGAATTAATATTTGGGACTTTATTTATATATTTTTTAGATGTTGTTAGAGTGATATTTATATATTTGGATGGTAATTTATTGTTTTTAATTTTCCATAGTAAGTGATTTTTTAGTAGCCAGACTAGGGGTGATGGTATAATAGTTAAATATTCTTGTAAATGATTTTGGCTAAATTCCATATAAATCTATGCGTGTATTTGTTTCCAAATAAGTATGTAATGGTTATTTAACCATAAAGTTATATTTTTGCCAACAGATAATGTAATATATGTCTCTATGTCTGGTAAATTAATTCCTCCTTCTTCCAAATTTGGTAGATGTTTATTTAAAGCAATTCAAGGTTTATCCGGGTACCATAAGAAGTTTAATATTATTTTGTCGAATCTTTGGATGATATATGTGGAAGGAGATAATGATGAGCTTTGTATTAGATATAATACCTTGGGAAAAATGACTGATTTAATGAGATATAATCTGTCTCCCATTGTAAATATATATTTGTTCCAGTTAGATATTGCTTGCTCTATTTTATCTAATGATGTTTTATAGTTAAATATAAGTGAGTCTGTTAAGTCTTCAAGCACATCTATACCCAAGTATGTTATTTCATTGTCCACTGCTATGAATTCAGAAATTTTATTGCTTATAAGTTTCTTTTTGGTGTTGCATGACATGATTTTTGTTTTGTTGTCATTGAAGTGTAAACTTGAGACACTTTGAAATTCTTTTATGTCCTTAAATAAAGCCTATAAAGATTTATTACTATCTGAGAGGGTTAGAAGTATATCATCAGAAAAAAGTTGTAATTTAAGGTTCAAAGTTTTATTAATATACATTCCTTTAATGTTGTTGTTT
>NC_056739.1:1423093629-1423148629 GCF_019279795.1 Protopterus annectens | reverse complement strand
ATGAAACATAGAATATAATAATGTCCTGTAATCTGGCATCACAAGGTGGGAGAACATTGTATGAGGTACACACAAATATGATTGTGTCACTGGACAGGCAGCTGATTCCGTACAGTCAAACGCGATGCCGTCACCTAATGGGTGGCCAATCCCGATACTGGAGTCATGTAGTACGATGTAATAGGCATCACAAGGTAATATTGTGGTCCTCGCTCACACCCAGGGGTGTGAATGACAGATGCAAGCACCAATGCCAGTGCATTAGCAAGTGCGGGATCGAGCGGGTGTAAGCGTGTTTGGCTACCAATATGTGAGTATTGCATTGGTTAAGCAATGTATAAGCTAATCGAGTGTAAGAGGCTGTAACCAGAGGATATCATACAGCGCAGTCATTCAACAGTATAGGAATGTATCCCATCATGTAGATGTACATGTGAGTGTTTATGTCCAGCATATAGGTACATACATATATAGAGATGTATCAGGGACATGCCATGTGGCAACAAAGCATTACAAATGAATGAAATGGGAAACACCAGCAACGCCTGTATTATGTAGTGGTGTTGCTCTATGTGATCACAAGACTCTCTCAGACAGACAATAGTTGTACATTGGCCGTATACATCACTCTGTGCATGTAATGTACATTAACACAACAGTACCTATCCAATTATTATGTGTGAACAGTACTCCTGCAATGTGCTGTGTGCAACATCATCATCATGATAAAAGTAAATGGGGTAACCATAGAGGTACTGGTAGTGTTTTGTGTACAATGGGGTCGTCCTCTTCATGTGTACCTGGACCATGTAGGAGCGATGTGCATACCAGGACCGTGCGCCTGAGGGACAGATGTGAGGATAACAGTAGTATGTTATGATGCATATTACAAGGGTTTCATGTGTCCAGTGGGCACATGTGTGTAATGGACAGCTATGTATAGGGCAGATGGTGTCCTAGGAGCCGAATGGCCTTATGTGTCCGTAGGTAAGGGTCAGATGCTGGGGAAGGAGTGTAGGTATGGTCTTGGAGGATAGGTAGGAGCACAGAAATGACAGCATACAGGGTTGGTATATGACACATGTGGGGGGGGATACACCCTGGATGGGGATGGGTCTTCGGCATTCAAAAGCCCATGGGAACAGTGGGACAGAGATCTCCAGCCATGGGCAACTGCCACTGCACCTACATTGTTGCAAAGGAGGCAGTGCTGGTGGCTGTCCAGGAGCGGCAGCATCACCCTGTAAATGTGACACTCCGCCCTTGAACTGGCATATCTGGCTTCGTAACTCCTTAGGGAGCCACCTACGCAACATGTCCGGGACCGCATGACAGCAGATATGTACCTGTCTGGTCCCGCTCCCAAGGGGGACATGCTCCATCCTCAGTGGTGGTACCACCAGAAGGTGGTGCAGAGCCAACAGAGGTTGATGTTAATGGCTGGGCCCCAGATGTACTAGTGCCCAGTGCCATGGTCAGCTGAAGTGGGACAGGAGGATCTGCCGGGACCTACCAACCCATTCGGTCTATGGTGTTGCATTTCAAACCCACATATAGCTTAGTGATAGACAACAGCATACAGGGTTACCTATGACAGTATGCATAGATATCACCAGCAACCCAACACAACAGATGGTATACATTTGCAGAGGGAGCACAACACATGCATATATACCGCATGTCAACTGTACAATGTGTAGTAGACGTGTGACCGCAGCTATGAACAGTTGCAAATCATTGGCTTGTCACTGGGAATCCCACACAGTGTCAGTCATACCACGGTCATGTGACACATGTCCAGTCAGGGATGCGATGGCAGTAACTCATCCCTATCATCATGTACTGTCTGCAATCCCCACACCATGCTTCTGCTGTGCACAGAAGTGTTTTCAGTGTGTAACACAGGAAACAAATGGTTGAACACACTGACCTGTTCACAGATGGCCCTACAGATGGGGTTCCCTCATGAACAGAGTACTGTCATGGCTGTATTTTAACATGCAGAATAGCCATTACCACACACATGTTAAACAGGCAGTAGTCTCAATGCAGCAGAGCTACACTTGCATGCTGTAGTTGTGTGGTACATCACCCTCCTGCCATTAGGCTATTTCCCACTGTTGAAAATGATTGAGGTACATCCAGATATTATCTGCAATGCCATGTCAGAACACCACATCCAGGTACCACTCACAATGACTGCCATGGCCAGATAATAACATGTTTCCCTAGATAGTGTACTGTGTTTATCATGCAGATGGCTATGGGAACACCATCACAGCTGTACCACAGGCAATCAGCTAGAAGAGGACTGCAATAGGTGCAGAGGCCATCACCTGACCATTTCCATCTGTTACAATACACATGCTGCTGCTGTGCAGGTGTACACCTTCACATCCACCAGAGAGTGTGTGTGTGCGGGACAGGCAATGTACACCTTGGAAGAGCTTGGAGACTTAACCATAATCTGCCACACACTGAATAGTACAGGGGCAAACCCCTGACTACTCATTACTATTACATGTGCATGATGTTACTACATGTGCCACAGAGGCAGCATGTTGCAGTGCTGTAAGAACATGTGTGTAGGTGAGTGAGTGCCATCTGCAACAGATATAGTAGACATACATTAGGTGTGGCACACATGTCAGTCCACAGGAATGGATGCCATTGTCACCACAACCACACTCTAATGGACATGCATTGACACATTTGCCAGGGCGGCAAATACACAATGTAACTACTTAGTTTGCCACACCGCAGTAATGCACAGAACCACATGCACCACAGGGGATATCTGGAGGTTCTATGGGCTAGGCCATGTGAAAGTGCTTGACAACTGTTGGTATGCCAACAAGGTTTATACTGGGAGTGACTGTGATTGGGAGCATCACAACCCACATGCAGACACAGGGTGCCAGTACTGTCATGCAGGTATGCATTGCTCCATGGGTGTGTAGTGTTTGGCTGTGCAAGATGGCTGTAAAAGGCTTGGTGAGGGGTAATCCTTGCCATTGCATCACCCAACAATGGTGTGCAGTGCAGGGGTGTGGTATCTGCAATGTCCCACACAGATGGGTACTGCAATATCTGGCATGACATCCTGGTTATCAATGTGCAGGGCCATAGCTTTGCAATGCATGCCATGTCTGTGTTTGATAGGCCTTCACATGGACATTGGCTGGGATGTGCATGTCCCACAATAATGTACAGTGACATGTACAGGTTACCTGGTTTGGCAGACACATGTAGTGTACACAGCCTGTTATACCCGATATGCCAATACTGGCCTGGTGTGGAGAAACCTGCTTATAGTTTGCAGGTCGGCCCTGCACCTGAATGGATAGAATGGACAGGTATTCCATGGTGTCAGTGGCATGGGTCTATACAGGGCACATGTGTACAGCATTGCATGGCCTTAGTGGATCACATATGACGGCACCACGTATGTTGCAGCCATTCAGTGTAGAACATAGTGAAGGCACAATGTCTGCATATATGTGCCTATTGTACCACTGTACAGGGTGCCATGTCCTCTGCAGGCCACTGCGGTCACACCATGCCTACTATCTGTCCTCAATGTGCATGTTACTAGCAACATAGTGGGATATCCTAGGCAAGGTTGTATGTGCATGGCACATGGGTGTGGGACATATAGAGCTGCATACTTAATTCACCAGCCCTTTTGCCAGATGTATGGGTATAGCATGCCAACACAGTGCCATGGCTGACTGACAGCTGTACTCCTTGTGAGGTGGCCAATGTGTCATAAGATGGATATTATATAGGAAAACTACAAAACCTGCTCCCAAACATGTCCAATGGTAAGACAATCATGGCCACCTCTACACAGGCCCTGACAGACAAACACACACTTGCCATGTCCTGTATACAAGCCCCTACCATATCACAGTGCAGCAACACGTGTTTAGGGCACACTCTACAGTGAATACTACAAAGCAACGTACTTGTCTCACGCAGGCAGACACACACACACACACACACACACACACACACACACACACACACACACACACACACACACACTTGGTATGTCTGGGATTAGAACACCGACCTAAGTACTTTACTACACTATAGCATTACGCAATTACAGAATGCGCTACCAAGATTAGTGGGACACAGCACTCCCAGAGGTGTATTTGTAGATGGGTAACATCATCGGCCTTGCTAACGGTGGGCATAAGAAATGTATGGAGCGTGAGCAGTATAAAAGCATTACTCAGTCCTCAGGCAAATGGGGACACACACACACACACACACAGAGCAAGTGTGGGACTAGAACATGGACCTAACTACTTTATTACACTACAGCATTAAGCAGTTACAGAACGCGCTACCAAGATTACTAGGATGCAGCACTCCCAGAGGTGTATTTGTAGATGGGTGACATCATTGGCCTTGCTAAAGGTGGGTATAAGAAATGTATGGAGCATGAGCAGTATAAAAGCATTACTCAGTCCTCAGACAAACACACACACGGCAAGTATGGGACTAGAACACAGACCTAACTACTTTATTACACTACAGCATTACACAGTTATAGAATGCGCTACCGAGATTACTGAGACATAGCACTCCCAGAGGTGTATTTGTAGATAGGTGACATCATCGGCCTTGCTAAGGGTGGGTATAAGAAATGTATGGAGTGTGAGCAGTATAAAAGCATTATTCAGTCCTCAGGAAAATGGACACACACACACACACACACACACACACACACACACACACACACACACACACACACACACACACACACACACACACACACACCAAGTGTGAGACTAGAACACAGACCTAACTACTTTATTACACTACAGCATTACGCAGTTACAGAATGCGCTACCAAGACTACTGGGACACAGCACTCCCAGAGGTGTATTTGCCAATGGGTAACATCATCGGCCTTGCTAACGGTGAGTATAAGAAATTTATGGAGTGTGAGCAGTATAAAAGCATTACTCAGTCCTCATGCAAATGGACACACACACACACACACACACACACACACACACACACACACACACACACACACACACACACACACAGACACACACACACAGCAAGTGTGGGACTAGAACACCGACCTAACTACTTTCTACAGCATTACGCAGTTACAAAATGCATTACCAAGATTACTGGGACACAGCCCTCCCAGAGGTGTATTTGTAGATGGGTGACATCATCGGCCTTGCTAATAGAGGGTATAAGAAATGTATGGAGTGTGGGCAGTCTAAATGCAATTTAGAGTCCACTGGCAAACGGGGACAGACATATACACACATGCCAGTGCCGGGTACGGAACACCTGCCTATTTACAGATTACTATTACAATACTACATACATATGAATCGCGCCACACAGACTACACATGTCAAGGCTGTCATAATGACCGTCTGGGAATGCGGACATCAACAGGGATGCTGGCAGTTAAGATGTACATACCTGTGAACCTGTGTGTTTAAAGTATGAATCCATCCTGACCTGGAGTATGCCCATCTGTGGAATGGACGACTACTACCACTATACAGGGTTACAATGACCATGCCCATACACAGAGGCACATAACCAACACAAGGTGTCACTGGGCATGCTCACATACTTAGTAGCACAGGGCTGTTCAGAATGCACTATGTGTCCATCTACACAAGGATATACTGGGCATGCTCATACACTTAGTAGCACAGGGGGCTTGCTCTCACACTTAGTAGCACAGGGCTGTTCGGAATGCACTATGTGTCCATCTATACAAGGATATACTGGGCATGCTCATGCACTTAGTAGCACAGGGGGCATGCTCACACACTTAGTAGCACAGGGCTGATCGGAATGCACTACTATGTGTCCATCTACACAAGGATATACTGGGCATGCTCATACTCCTAGTAGCACAGGGCTGACTGGGATGCACCCTGATGCTAAACACGGAGGGCCACAGTGGCCATGCTATTACAGGTAGATGTAAAGAACACATTGTAATGGGCTCTGGTGTTAGTAGTTGTCATTGTTAGCAGGAACGCTGCTCTACATATATTTGACACCAGCCTTTTACACATCAGCTGTCATTCTAGGATGACATGGCTGACTGTAGGCAGGCTTTTGTCACATATCACATGGATCCATGATACAAGGGAGTGCAGATATTACCCAAGTTGCATCCACCCACACAGTGCCATTCCAAGGAAAATGTCCTAAACACAGGTTAACTCCCATACACCTACAGGACAACTGCATTGTTTTCTTATGCTAACCAGTGCTAGATGTGTAGCATCCATATTCACAGCTGGCCACTGTAGATCCAACAATGGGGAGTACTGATATCTGTGCAGTGAGGAACACCTGGCTGATGTCTCTGTAGTGCACAATAGCATTACCACCATATACCTCAGAACCTAGCACTACCACCATATACCTCAGAACCAGACATGTGGGCCATAACACAGGTACAGACCACTCCAGGTGGTGTACCCACATACATAAAGGCCACTCACATGTACTGACCTGTCCCCCCACAAAAAGCATAACAGATGAGCCATGTGCAGGACACAGTGTCACATGTTGCATTCTAGGATGTAAACTGCAGACACCACCATGCCCTCACACCACCAATACGCAACCATACATGTTGTATGACAGACGAGTACACCACCATGTGACCCTTGACCTGTGTACTGTCCTAAGCTCTACATCAACTGTAGACAGTACACATGTACTGACACAGTTGCATCATGTGTTATGCAATGCAATGATACCACTGTCTGTGACCAGGTCAGCTGTACACATACCAAGGGCCCTTGGTACTTTCCACCATTAGCAGATGTCTGTTGCTGTACACCAGTAAACACCCTCATGTATATATATGACATACATGTACCTGCCCTGGGTATGTACATGCCACACACACAACATACCTGTAAATAGCATAGCTGTTGTAGTCCTTTGTGCAAATAGGTGGCTACAGCCATTACACACATGCACATGGAATGTAGGTCCATGGCTGCTGAATGCTAATAGTACATAAGGTGTGATATCAATGTTGACAGAGGTAAAATCCCCTCTGTACTGGTCACCCATCATATCATACAACAGTCCATGTGTCATGTATGTCATTACACATATCCACCAATTGCAATGCCTGCAAACATGACCAAATGTCAGGATTGTAGGAACTACACACCTGTACACATAGTGTTGTGCATTCAGAAAACATGCGTGTGCAGTTGCTGATGTATGCAGATGGCATGTATCATAGTACATCATGCAGCTGCAATGCAGCCTCAACATTGCCAACTGTATGTGGTGATATGCTGAATGTACAGAAAGATGTACCACAGGTATGGACAGATGTGTTGAAATAACTAAGTGGTGGGGCATCTTTGCAGATGGATGTTTGCTGTGGACAGCTCACAAGTGTGTCACAAGCAGTCCTACAATACTCTGTGCAACCGGTAAGCTATGGTTTTGTTAACTGAAGGATATAACACACAACACAGACAGCAGTCAGTGTGACACCGAAGGTAAATCACTTGACACCTGTTAATAGATATGACGTCTCTAGTGCATATATCAGCACTGTTGGCACAGGAAGCATCAGTACAGATTGTAATGCGTGCAATACTGCTGTATGTCTGACATACATAACATGAGCTAGGCAGGTCTGAGATTCACAGTACTGGCATGTGGGGTTTCGTGTGTGTCCACGTATGTCACGTATTGTGGGGAATACATCTCAATTGTTACTCACTCTCCTGTTCACTAGTGTACACATCTGTACAGATTGCAATGTAGAAAGCATGACATAGGCAGGGGCGTGTATCTCACACATGTGAGGTATCTATATGTGCATGACATAGGTGTATTAATTACTGAATGCCACAGTGTGTGTATGTAGGGCTGACTGGTCCCTGGGGTGAGGATGTATGTTACCATACTGAACTGATAAGACTCTTCCCACCATCCAGGAGATGCATTTAACTATCTGTGTTGATGTCCCAGATCTTAGGCCGTACTGACTACCTGTACATGTGTATTCTCTGTGGTGCATCATGTAGGTGCACAGTACTGTAATGATGATTTGCACATAGGCAGGGGTCCTCATACCACCAGTAGCAACTGTGTGGGAGTGTGTGCTACTGTGACAGTGAAGCCGTGAGTGTGTGTGTGTGTGTGTGTGTGTGTGTGTGTGTGTGTGTGTGTGTGTGTGTGTGTGTGTGTGTGTGTGTGTGTGTGTGTTACAGTGTCACTGAATACATGTGTGCCAATACCTGAGTGTGTGGGTGCAGTTGTGTGTTGGCATCCTGTCATGGGAACGTGCATTACTGATTCCCATTGAGGAATCACACTTCCCACTGGCCTCTAACCTTGTAATCAGATAGACCACTCTCTTACCTCACCACTCCATGTAACTGTACCTGTGAAGTCACCCATTATGGATGTCACATCTGTGGCCACAGTAGCTTAATACACAACTATCATGCTCTTGGAACGGTAGACGTGTTTGTAACGTGGGACATTCTCACTGGTATGTGGCAGCTACATGGTGCATGCTGATATATTCATACATACCTGTGAGTAGTCCACATCGACATATGGGACACTTAACTGCAAACACTGACATCCACCGGCACGTGCAATTAGACCTGAAGAAGGACAGCAGAACATCATGACCAACATGCATTTACTGTTGTTACACAAGACACATACTGTTAACAGTATTGTACATCTGTACTACATGGTATATCTGTTGCCTGTCAACAGTCCTAAACATTTGTAAACTACACGTATCATCCTAGTCTATTCGCCATGTGCATCAGACCATATGAGCATGTCCCTTCACCGATGGTGTGGATGTCAGGGATGCAGCACAGGCATCGTCATATGCACAGGGTGTTAATGTTTGCCGGAGGCTTTGGCTGCACTGTTGTTACACAAGTCACATACCATTAACAGTATTGTACACCTGTATTACATGGTATATCTGCTGCCTGTCAACAGTTCTCAACTTTTGTAAACTACACGTATCATCCTAGTCTGTTCACCCTGTGCATCAGACCATATGAGCATGTCCCTGCATCGATGGTGTGGTTGTCAGGGATGTGGCACAGGCATCATCATATGCACAGGGTGTTAATGTTTGCCAGAGGCCTAGGCTGCACCATTGGATGATATCATGTGTGTGGGTTTGGGCCTTTGATCTAATTGGGTGTGTGTGGATGTTATGCATGTGTGTGTTGCGGTGCCCTACATATGTGTCCAGTTTGTGCGTGTATGTCTGCACACAGTTCTCCCATGTGTCTGGCCTACACATGAGTAGTATTTACAGCTGCAGACTGTACAAGCAAGGTTTTACAGTTCAAGGTGTCTGACCACAGACATATGACCTGTGCCTGCCAGGGATTGCACAGGCACTACCAGACAGAGGTGCAGATTGAGTACTGTCTGATGTCACTAGTCCACTGGAACCGTGACCCTGTTGGGACTGTCCCGGGCCATGTGCATGTGGCCTGCTCTGTCGTGGTGTGGACAGCACAGCACCAGATGCACTGCTACTGCTACCTCCACTATGGGAGCAGGCATGTGAGGTAGCTCGTACACGTAGACCTGACACAGGTGATGTAGCAGGCCTACATCCACATGCCCGATGCTTCACTCCTACCAGATGTTCCAACACAGACAGCTCACACTCGTGGAGTGTCATGCCACGGTCAAGGGCTCCAACCATATCACCCAACCATCTATCCAAAGCATCAGCAATCTGCTGTTGAGCATTTACCATTGCCTGGATGCTGTTGTTTAAAGAATGGACAGCAGCCCTCTGTAGCCTCTGATCTTCTCTGTTGCACCATTCAGCACATGCCTGTGCCTCCATTACAGCCTGAAACATGCATCTGGTGACACCAGCTGCTGTGCTCTGTCGTGCAGGAGCATGTTGGCCAGAGGTCCTCCTACGAGCAGCACTGGCCACGTGCCTGTGTGGGGAACCACCAGTAGTTTGGCTGACACCATGGTGTACAGGCACACCTTCCATAGCCCCCACACTTTCCTGTTCCAAGCTACCATGTGCCAACTGTCCTTCCTCTATGGCCACTGGTGATGGGGTATGTGCAGGTATGGGATCTGTGTGCGGGGATGAGGTGGATATAGATGGAATGGCAACCAATGGCACAGTTTCAGCCCCTGACAACTCTGCCTGTGTCCCAATCATACATTCATCATCACTGCTACAGTCTGTGGGGACACTAGTATCTGATGTACTGCAGGAGAGCAATGCACCTACATCACCTGTGAGGGCAGACAAGAACTGTACATTACAATCTATACAATAGACACACACACACACACACACACACACACACACACACACACACACACGCATGTGATATGACAGAAGGCATACAACATGCATGTGATATGACAGACGGCATGCAGCGCAGACAATAATAGTGATAGTTATCATACATCCCTAGGTTGCACACAACAGCATGTATGTGTCATAGCAGATGGCATGCAAATTATATGATCATAGTAGTGGTTAGCATACATCCTTGTGTTACACCATGTGGACCAGCACAGGTTAACAGTACACCTGCCTGATGTGTGGCATATGACTTTGATAATCACATGTAGTATGACATGTGATCTGCTGACGTGTGCAATGACATGCATACATGTTTAACACAATGGTGTCCTGTCAAATATACAGTGGGGCAATGGTGTACCAATTCAGTGTTGTTTGTCCACCCTGCAGATATACTGCAAATTTAGCTGATGTGTATGGCTATTGCAGGGAATCATGAGGCAGCTCTAGTGCTATAAAGTATGAGTTACAGACTGGGTTCATAGCCATGACTGTGTTCAGATACAATACATATATACTGTGGAATGTGACCCACGTCACTGAAGTGTATACACACTAAACCATGATGTGGAAGTTGTGACACAGGTCACTGATGGGTATACGGATGACACCCCTGCACATCTGCAACCATATTGCTGCAGCCTGGCAACTATGGCCAGACATGGTGAACACGTCGGTACACCATGTCCCACATGACATCTGTGTACCACACACACACACACACACACACACACACACACACACACACACACACACACACACACACACACACGAGGAGCTAGTATGGAATTTATGTCCATCACCAGCAACGGGAATGTACTGTATCTGTGGCCTGATGTGGATACTGTACAGGTGACTGCTGTCATGTTGCAACACCCTCAAGATGTTCAACACATCTTATGTGGTGGATTGATGTTACACCTACAAAAGATGTGCACAGGCCTGTAGAATGTCTAGTGTTCCACATCTACATTATGACCATTATACAAAGAGCCATGTGTAGCCATTGTAGGACAGGGTGTACACACAAGCACAACACGTCTAGTGTGTGTATTGCTCCATGTCTCTGGCCATCCCCCATGGCCATGTGTGTACATGTGTTGTCCAAATTATTGTGATGGGCATCTATTTCACATGTCTGTGTTGTCACATATGACATATATGCTCCACTGACAATAGGGTTATGCAGATAAAGGGTGGTATGTGGGATATGTTTTCAGGTTAGGTAGGCAGTGTAGCAGCCAGACCAATAGATGTCATGGACATGTCAAGAGAGCACATCACATTGTGTGACATTCATAGCAGGGCTATGATCCACACCGAAGAAACCTGTGTGCTGGTCATACTCCAGCCCACTGTGTAGTACTGTTTGTATTCACCACATGTGTAGCTCAGATCTGTTATACGTTCCTAAAGTGAACAGCACCTCCACCATTTTATGCACAGCTGTCAACACATCTGGCAATAAAATTTGTTAGGATTCATGTTGGTGAGATGATTCACATAGTTTGCAAGTGTTGCACATGGATAGTCATTCTGATGCATTGCAGGTCCGACCTGTATATTGTGACAGGACCATACATTATGTGTACATGTTGTGAATGGCCACATGGCAGATAGATTTGTGTATTATGGTTCCTGATAAATAATAACACTCTCACCTGCATCGGGCTGCTGTTGTAGCTGAATGCCAGAGGTATGTAAATAGGAGTAACACAGCAGTATGAGCATAATCTACCCCTGTATAAAGGCTATAGGGAGCAATGTGCATAACACATACACCAGTACATTAGACTATACTATGGTGTATGCACGTGTGCATACACAGAGTAGCATACTATAGTATGTGCCATGTGTGTATACATGCCTTGCATATGATGTTACATTACATATTGTACAGTGACACATGCAGCTATATGGAATATAGTTATTATAGGTGCAGTACTGACTTAACAGGCAACTCCAGGCTCAGTGGTTGAGAGACACCCACCTCCACAATATTGGCTAAGGGTTGTGGATGTGGTTCTGCAGGTGTCCCCAGGTTGGCCAGTAGCTCCTCTGTACGTGTGAGTGGGGGCTGGGTTGGTGGTCCACCACCTGTTGCACCTTGCTCCCTGGCGATTGCATTCACACACAGTTTCGCCTGTCTAATGAGGTCTGTACAGTGTCTGCACACCTGCTGGTATTTGCGGTTGTGGCCACCCACATCATTAACCCTCCTGCAAAGTTCCATCCACAGGGCATCCCGCTACTATGCATCCTGTGGCACATGGCTGAACAAGATGTCATGATTGTCGAGTAGGTATGGGATGAGGGCCTCATCCTCCAAGCGTGGACAAGGGGGAAGCCTTGCACATGGCATACCTGGAAGACAAATTGATGGAGACAGGTCACAGTACCTCAGAGACATACAGAGCTACAGCTGAACATACATGTGTAGCACATTAATTCAGTTTAAATAGTTGTATTTGCAAACCTACATGACACTGACGTATTTGTGTCACACACGTGACACTCAATGTTGAGTGGATATTATCACCATGTGTGTGTGTGTGTGTGTGTGTGTGTGTGTGTGTGTGTGTGTGTGTGTGTGGGTGTGTGTGTGTGTGTGTGTGTGTGTGTGTGTGTGTGTGTGTGTGTGTGTGTGTGTGTGTGTGTGTGTGTGTGTGTGTGTGTCAACTGATTACATTGCTCATACTCCATGTGGTTGCTGTCTTGATTTGGGCATGTCTGTTTGCCTGTACTGGTGTTCCTACCTATCAGCACATGGCTGGATGTGTCCACATTAATGCAGTCGACCTTGATACAATGTATATGTCACATATAAGGACTTACACTGCCTTAATAGACATGACCTGTGACCCTGCAGACATGCTAACATAAGGTTTTACATGTATGTGTTCTGCCATATACATCTACATGGCACTGTACAGCAATTCAACATCTTGCCATGTATCACCTGTGTTGCACATGTGATACACATGGGACACTGGCTAGCCAGATGGTATTTGCAGGGATGGATATCAACTATAGCGTGTACAGTCAAAGTCAACTAGTGGGCTATATGCCATGGGCCATGTATGCATCTAGGATGAAAGGTTACCTGGCAGTAGCCGACAGGCGAGACTGTAGGGCCAGGTGGAGCAGTGCCATATTACTGATCCACAGGGTTAATGATACATATACCATGCGTTACCATGCGGTCATCACACCATGTCTGAGAGGGGAGCGATGTGCAGCTTTGACAGACAGGAATGCATAGTATGGCAGGACTATGTCAAGTGTATGGGACAAGGATCTGTCCAGTATGTGGTAGGTAGATGTCCATGAAGTATGTGTTCGAGATCAGCATAAGTACGTGTAGCATGTCCGACATCACTGGGTTGGACATGGATTTATTCAGGGTATGCATCATGCTACATAGTGGAGATGGGGAATGGGAAGGCTGGTGTAGGCCATCTGCACATGGCCAATACCCGTTAAAGGAAATATGTGATCTGATATGGGTCACTTGAGTGTTCTGTATGGCTGGACAATGATCTCTATATTCATGAATGGTACCCTATCATTATTAGGGTTGGCACATATTACTCCCTGACAGTTGTGGCAACGTAGCTATCACAGGAAAGACAACTGCCCAGCTGCATCCCTCGCACACAAGTGTCCATTATGTTGACCGCTGCCTAGGTGGTAGTTCATGGGTACAGGGTTATTAACATAGGGGTGACAATGCAAGTCAGCTATTGCTCCTAGGTCATAGTCATTTGCATACTTCAATAGGCAGATGCCTTCTATTTGTCTGTGAGGTATGGATTACAATGAGGGGGAATAGAATTCATTAACCCTGATATACTGTAGCTGCTACTGGTGTGATGATCACGTATTATTCAGACACCTTCTGTAGTGTTGGTTCTGCCAGCAGTCCTGTTGCAAAACACTCCTGTGGCTTCCCTGCCCCCCGTAGAGGTGGTTACTGACTTGAAACTGTAGTTTTATTGGCCACTAGGGGTCATTTCCATAACTCCTTCATCTTCCTCTCTTAAAACCTAGTTGCCTCGTGGTTTGGGCATCTTTTCAGGCTTGTTGGCTGTTGGTGAAGCACCTCCAAGAGGAAAAAGCTGAGAGAAGAAGGGGCCACTTTTGAGATTTTAAGTATTTTTTCTCTGTTTATTTGCTAAGTTTTTCTGCATAGCTGCCTAGCTTGAGCATTTTCTGGCTTGTTAAACTTGATTTCTGTATTAGTAGCTGTATTTAGAGCACAACCAAAAGCTGTTTGTTGAATTTCCTGTTTGCACTTAATTATAAATCGCTTTTTTTAAAAACTTGCATATTTTCTGTCCTTCCTTGACCTAGCTTGTGTGTGGGGGGTCATTTACTGTTATAACTTGATATTACTTGCCTTGAACCTTAATCGTTTTTTTTCTTAAAACTTGCATATTTTCTGTCCTTGACCTAGCACTCTTGTTGGGGTCATTTACTTTTATTTATAACTTGACTTGATATGTGAACACTGCTATCTCTGTAAAAACAAAAAATAAAAATCTTACGTTTTTCCCACTTTTCTGAGAGTTAAAAAAGTTCAGTTACAGGCTTGCTGTTCCTGAACTGTTTGAAAGTTTCTGTGAGGCCATTTTTGCTTGGGCTGAAGGAGGGGTCTCTCTGTTGATCAGTGGCAGTGACTAACATTGAGCAGCTTTCCTGCCCCCTGTAGAGGTGGTTACTGACTTGAAACTGTAGTTTTATTGGCCACAAAGGGTCATTTCCATAACTCTTTCATCTTCCTCTTAAACCCTTAAAACCTAGTTGCCTCATAGTTTGGGCGTCTTTTTCAGGCTTGTTGGCTGTTGGTGAAGCACCCTCCAAGAGGAAAAAACGCTGAGAGAAGAAGGGCCACACTTTGAGATTTTAAGTATTTTCTCCTATTTGTTTTGCTAAGTTTTTCTGCTGCTTGAGCATTTTCTGAAACATTAAAGCAGTTTCTGTGGTAGTAAGCGTATTTAGAGCACAACAAAAGCTGTTTCGTTTTGTTTTGCTTAATTTTAAATCGTTTTCTTAAAACTGCCTTATTTTTTCTGTCATACGACCTAACTCATGCGGAAGTTAGGCTACTGCACTATTATAACTTGATATTACTTGTGAACCTCTGCTATCTGTAAAAACAAGCAAAAAAACAAAACAAAAAAAAAATCTGAGCTTTTGAGAGTTTTCTTACCGGAAAAAAGTGTTTCCTGAACTGTTTGAAGGATTTCTGTGAGGCCATTTTTCTGTGAGGCCATTTTTGAAGGAGGATGCCTCTGGCCCAGTCAGTGGATCAGTGGCAGTGACTAACATTGACACCCTTCCCTGCCCCCGTTACTGACGAAACTTCCTTAACTGTAGTTTCCCTTTTGGGTCTATTCCTGTAACGGCCACACATCAGGCGAAACTTAGCATTGGCTTTAGCCACCGTTAAGCGCAAGGTTGCTTGTAGGCTTGCATCGGTGCGGTTAAACAAGGGTTAAACTCTTTCTGGCTCCAGAAAGTCTGTTCTGGTTTTTTGCATTTTTTTCTCATTTGTTTGGTTTTTGACAGCTTTTGTACTCGAGATCGCTCTGCATCTGGCTGCAGATTTAACTTGTGTAGAAGGAGGATAGAGAGATAACACGGTCTCTGCGGTGGAGGAGGTTGAATCAGGGAATTCTAAGGACAATATTTCATCGTTTGCCTCATGTACCGCGGGGACTGACACCTACCCTCCTCCACGTTGTGTGCTAACTGCTTGGCTGAGATGCAGCTATTTAGCCAGGACTAGGCTAGACTCTCTCGCTCCCAGGACTGGCACAAAGGCTTGGGAAAATTTTCCACCAATACCGATCTCACGCTCAGCCACCACCGGATGTAGGCACATAAAACTACACTGGGAGGGCTTGCTGGGGCTCACGGGTAAAATTACTTGGGCTGAAGGAGGCCTCAAAGCGGTGCCAAGCAACTGCAAATGGCCTCACACAAAACGCTTGCATAAACAACAAATCGGTGTGCAAAGCAGTCACTGCCCTTAAAGGCCAAATACAACACCAAACATGCTTCTTTCCCGGTGACTCCATAGTGGGCACACGGCGTCACTGCGTTTAGCACGATCTGCGGTAAGGAAAGGTCACAGTAAGCTGCCTGTCAGTACGCTAGAACAGTTAAACTCACAGCCTCAGGTCTCGCTTGGCAGATAAATGCGACTCAGTCATTGTCCCGCATGGTGTCGCGACCTAAGGGCGATACCTCATGGACTACATGAAAAGAGACATTGAGGAGCTCTCTGATTGTGGCCCGAGGCTGGGTATGACCCTGACCACCCGGGCATTCATCCTCTTATCACCTGGGAATTTAGCAGGTCAACAGTGATAAAGGATCACTCCAGCTTTAATAATTGGCTTAAATTCTGGTAATTCTCAAAGGGGATCAATGTCTGTCTGCTGGGATGACATGCTGGACCAAGCCTGGCTAACTTAATGTTACAACCGACACTGCACGGACAACCGGACTCTTGGCGAGAATGCTTGCCACCCCGCGGTAGAGATGCAGCTAGCTCAAATTCGACCTACCACCCTAGAACGCAAAAGGTAAAACTTCAGGGTAATGCTGCTCAATGCCAAGAGTGTAATCCACAATACCACACTCGGGGCCCTTCTCAGTATGGAGAACATCGATGTCTCATGCACTGTAGCAGAAACCTGGTTCAAGGCTCCTGAATTCTACCCCAACAGCACCTCAGGTTTCAAAGCATATCATGTGTTCCGGCTCAACAACCCGGACAATACCAAGAAAGGAGGGGGTGTCCGCGGCCATAAAGGACACCCACACCTCAAGGTTGGTAACAACGCCGCGATGCATCCGGAGACCATCCGGGTGCACAATTAACCATGGTGACAAGACTGCTCTGCAATTTTAGCCAGCATCATGCCACAGGCCACACTCTCTAACTCAGGAACCTCATGGCCTTCCTGGCGAAAACAATGGAGGACCGATATATCTCAAACACACCATCATACGGTGACTTCAATACCTAATATAGACGGCTGGGAACACTACTCAAGCCCTAAACACTCTGGCCGAAGTTTACCTGGAGTTCATAGGCAAAGTACCATGGGACAAGCTGCAGTATCCTACAGAGGAGAAAACATATGATCTGGCCATCCACGAAAATAGGATCACAATATTTCTAACACCGGAGTTCTGTCTCACCCGGGCGGATCGGTGTGAAACTAATGCCACTGGGGTCTCATCCGCCCCGCACGATAAAAGACCACAGTGAAAGCACCTCCGAAAGCCGACTTCACACTTCTAAAACTAGTGTGATCTTTCACTGGTGGTAAACATACTCGACCGCTGAATGCACCACAAATGCCTTCACCGGCACCTGCGGGGACTGCGCTGATCAGGCAATCCCAAACAAAACCAGCCTCTTTGTGCAAAAGGCAAGCGGCGTCAGTCTGGACCCCAGCCATAAAGCAGCTCTACAACAAAAGGAGGAAGCTACACAGAAAGATGAGGGGCGGAAATCATGAAAGTGGAACTTACTTGCTGATCATTATAAGTAAAACTGAAACCATAAAATCAAATCCACGGAGATTTTTGAGAAAAAAATCGCCAGGACTCCGAACGATCAGCAAAGGCCTTCTTTGAAAACATGTTAGAAACCTAGGAGAGGGAAACTCCCAGAACCAGCAAAATTGAAGACTGCAAAAATGATGTGAAGATTGCAGACACCACACACATTGCCTTAGCTGCTGGCTGACAGGTTCAGTGCAGGCTTCCCTCCCTCTCCCAAGGGAGATATCTATACCAGAGGATTCGCCAGCCCCAAACATCTCAGCATGGAGGTGAGAACTGCTACCAAAGCAGGCACCGCTTCCATGGGATGGTGTCCCGGCTGTATGCTCCAGAACTTAATGAGAATTAAACCCATAGTTAGGACAGCTGCACTGTGATAACTTAGCCTCACCTCAGGATCATTGCCGGGTGGCGCCTCAACACGACTGTGGTCCCACTTCACAAAGTGGTGCCTCCACCGACCACCAAAATCTGGTCGGTAAGCTTTTTGAGCCACTTATCTGCAAAGCCAGCGAGGATCATAATGGAACTCATAAATAAAGACATAGTGAACTTGCAGACTTTGGATCCAACCCAGTTTGGCTTTGTCAAAGGCAGATCATGCCTTTTAAACTTGTGTTGACTTTTTTTACAACAGTCAGGAAGGCCATTGATGAAGAAAGGCAGTCCATACAGCCTACCTGCAAACCCTTCGCCACCGCCTCCACAATTGTCGAAAACAGGTATATTATAAAAAAACTCATCAGCAGATAATGGGTTGCAACAAGACACAAGTGAAACTGGCTATGCTAAGTGCAGTTGCAGACAATAGGGTCACTTTGCTGTTGTCACAAGTGACTCTCAGCCTGTTGTCCAGGGTCCTGTGTTCGACATCCCTTTTTCTGGTCTACTTTTCTGAAGTACAAGCAAACACAGGAGGTTTGCGTTGACACAAACTTTTTGCCTGAATTGAAAAGCTTTACATCTAAACTAGAGCCATAGTCGAAGACTCATCTGAACGGATAACTGGTCAGAAGCCGCCTTCAAAAAGGATCATGGGAAATACATAGTCAGCACCAAATTAAAAAAAAACACCCATGCCTAGCATAACCAGCAGGTAACAGAAGTGAGGCAGAGGAGTCATCAGACCCTGGGGACCCAGGTCACAGGTAGCCAGATCCCATCATTGGATGTTGCTAGTAGTTGAAACCTTCACGGCCGCCACCCCCTCATGATGGAAAACCTTCTTCTACATTGCCCACCTGATCATGAAGATTCACATCTAGATCAAGGGAGGTCATGGTCCTATCGGTCCCCCTCATCACTCATAAGACCTATGATTGGAGTACAATGCCCCATTCGAATGTATCTGACCCGACACCTGCAGCAGCTGGAAAGGCCCCAAAAGTTCCTCACCAAAAGGATAAAGGGTCTCAAAATATGTCTTATGCTGCCCGACTGAAAGAACTCCAGCCTCTATTCAGTCTCATACACTTGCTCGCTTGCTCAGAGGTGACCTGTGCCTGACATATAAGGCCATGTCAAAGCCTGATTTGAATATATATCACACCTCAAAAATCTAGATCCCTCAGAACCATAAGGGAGACTTAAACCTTGACACGGTTATTAAATGAGAGCGTGCTGGAGGGATAGATTCATCACCCAGAGACTCCCTATGCTGTGGAACAAAATCCCGGTACATGTGAGGCAGAGCACCTCGCTGGCCTTGTTCAAGAGGAATCTTGACCGATGGGATGGGGATCGCGATATATATCCGGGACTTCTCAGAGTGTCACTGCTTGACAGAGGCACCATGGAAATAATGGGCAAAATAATGGGCATAGTTTTATTCAAACTAAAGGGGTGGTGAAAGCCAAATAACTATGGGCTAGGCTTATAAATGCCCTTGGGCAGATAGCCTAGTATGAACCTATGAACCTATGAACATAGGAATGTACATCAAGTATACCAAGTGTAGGTGGTACACAGTAGGGGTGATGATGTCCTATGACCTGGCAAGATTATGATATGCAGTGTGACATCAACCATACTGTCATCTACATCTGTACTGCTGACATCACTTAAGTGATCAAGGTTCATGGCCTTCCAGACCAGACTCAGCAGGGTAGTAGTGCAGTACTTCCCATTATCAGTGGTGTCTCCCCCTTTGTGGGTTGTGATACCTGTTGGTGTGCACCATTCAGTGTGTGCACAACCTGATATGGAGCTATGTTTTACATGATGTGTACATGGAGAGCATCTTGTTTTGCCATATGTGTATGATACAACCTGTGATGTGGGAGGGTCCCATGCAGACTGAGTGCAGCTTGTCCCTGCATAGTTGTGGGTGCAGGGGCCCTGTGGTGTACATGGATATATGCTTGTGTACCTGTTGGGGGGAGGGGGTTGTGTGTTTATATTATCCAAGACACTATCTGAATTGCTTATTCATGCTAAGCACCTATTCGGGACTTGTAAACACTACGTAAGCTAATAATTACTATAGCACTCAATCTTCCACATCACCTACACGTAAGGGTGAACAGGTTTTGTACATACTTCTCTCACTTGCGTAGAGTAATGTAGCTCTTGTACTCACTTTCCTCACTTATCTAGGTGAATGTAGTTCTATATTCAGGCAAGTCCAAGAGTCAACTGCCAGTGTTCTCACTTGCCTATCTGATGAATCTGGACATCTTGAGGCAATGTACACATTGCCTCATATACACAGACAACCCTGTCCGCCTACCACCCAACACTACAACCTGTGAGAGATGCACTCATCTAGCCAAACTGGAGGTAAAGGACTCTCCAACAAAGCCTAACCCTGACTGTCATGTGGAGAAGGTACACAGTCGCACAACGCCACACTCATCACATAATTCTCACTGAATCTACCTCACCATTAACTAGAAAAACTACTCGTGTACCAACACATTAGCTCAACTGTTTCTGGAATTCATAAACACCAATGCCCTGACTCAACATATCCACACACCCACCAGGGGCAACAATATTCTAGACCTAGTCATTACCAACATGAATGACTGGTGCTCCACACGTGAAGCCAACTCCTCGTTGGTCCAATCAGACCATGTGCTGAACACCGGTGATATCCACATCCCGCACCTACCCCCCATTAAGGGAACCACAGTATAATATGTCTACAAGGCCAACTACATGCTTCTTAAGACAGATGTGGTGGACATCATGACACCCATGCAGATGGACAGTACTGTTACAACTGCTGAATCCTACGCAAATGCACTCTATAAGCACTTACAGGAGTGCATGGCTTGTGCTATCCCAAAAAGAACCAGAGCACTATACTCATAATTAACTAAACCAATCTGGTGGTCCCCTGCCATAAACATATTGTACTACAGGAGGAAGACACTTTTGCAAAATGAGAGTACAATACCATGAGTGGAAGAGTTCCCTGGCCAGCCTCAGTAAGAAGGTGAGATCCCTTATAAGGACCTCCAAAGCTAGCTACAAAAACTATAATGCAACTAATACCAATAACAACCACAAAGCATTCTATAGCTATGTCACATATCTCAATGTCAACAACCAGATCTTCTCTGAGTTACAGCACAAAGGCATGAACATTGCAGAAACAATTGATATTGGCAACATCCTGGCAGATCCCTCTCAAAGCTGCACACTCTAAAGGCAAAGTCACAGCATCCATGGGACCGGACAACATCCCAGGCTGCATTTTACATGAACTTCAGATTGTACTGTCTCCTCACCTACGCACCATGTTCAATAATAGCCTCACATTGGGCATAGTGCTCCCTGAATGGCGCACAGCAACAGTTATCCCACTCCACAAAGGTGGCACCACAACAGACCATGGGACCTATTTCCGTATAGGCCTGACTAGCCTGGTCTGCAAGGCTATGGTGCACATCGTGGATCACTGTCACAGAGACATTGGGTACCTCCCAACCTTTGACCCCTCCCTGTTTGGCATTGTTAAGGCTGAACCATGCCTCCTAAACCTGGTGGACTTCTTAGAGACAGTTACCAAGGCATTAGATGAGGGTAAGGAGGTTCACACAGCCTACCTAGATCTCTCATAGGCTTTCAACACCATTCCTCCTTCTGGTATTATCAACATACCCATCCGCCTGAACATTAACCCCTGCGTCATGTGATGGTTTGCAAAGTGGCTCATGGACAGAACCTACACAGTGGGAGTTGCATACCCTAGGACCGACTGTATACCAGTTACAACTGTCATCCCCCAGGGCTCAGTCCTAGGACCCCTCATGTTCAGTATATATTTCTCTGACATACAGACAATCACAGGAGGGCTTTGGCTGAAAAGGTTTGCAGACGACTGCAAATTAGGGGAAATAATTGTTTCCCCAGCTGTTACAGACACCCTCTGGAAGGGTTGCACTGAGACGGATACCTGGTGTTAATATCATGGCGTCAAGCTGAATGCCTAAAAGTGCATAGTCATCCCCTTTGGATATAACTAATTACCTGCAGACTACCACATAGGTTATAGTCCCCTACATACAGAAAAGGTAATATGGGATCCAGAAACACCAGTAGATAGCAATCTCTCTTTTGATACCCATAATGACAAGGTGGTTAGAATATCCTTCTACATGGCCCACCTAATCTCTAATGGGTTCGCATCCAGATCAGAGGGGCCATTGTTACTCTAGACATGTCATATTAGACCCATTAAAGAATACAACATGCCACTTGGGATATACCTTACAAGACAACTGCAACAGCTTGGAAGATCACAACAGTACCACACCAAGAGAATTACTGACCTCAAACAGATGACCTATGCAGCCCAACCTACGAAACTCCAGCTGTACTCAGTTGCATACCGCATACTCACAGGTAATCTCTGCTTGACATACAAGGCCCATGTCCAACCTTGTATTGCTGGATATGCTCCACCTAAACAGAAGCTCCTGAGAGCCACATGCTCTAGGGATATACACCTAACCAGAAAGATGAGTAGGATGTGCTGGATGGATAGATTCCTGACCCGGACAATCCCTATGCTTTGGAATGTGATTCCAATGTACATCAGGCAGGGTCCCTCATGAGCACTCTTCAAGGGAAACATTGACGTGTGGATGGGAGATAGACATGTACCCCGGGGATCACTGCAGTGGCTCTGCTGGACAGAAGCACAGGGAAATATTGGCTCTGCCATTCAGAGGCACAGGGAACCAACCTATGGGGGTGGCAAAAGACAACACACGCTAGCTAGGCTTACAGATACCCTTGGTAAGACAGCTTAGTATCTACCTTTGCACATATTACATGTCTTATGTGCATGGATAGTTAAATAGCTCTTCTATTTTACTTTGCTATCATGCTGATAAACTGTCAGCTCACTAAAAGACATATGTATCCTGTTATTGTGTATTGTAAATGCCAATTGACATAACTAATGTTTGCCTACCATTACAGTAATGCTATGTAGCTTGTAATACATATCTTCCTACAATACTGTAAATTACGCAGTTACTGGCACAATTTCCCACAATGCAAAACATACTTGCACAGTGGCCCAACCTTCCACATGTTATTCTCTGTATTACACCCATACATATGGCTACAGTTACAATATATCAGCATATACTATCCCCTGTTATAGCACATACTTGTTGGACCAGCCCTGCCACTGACGTCGGCTGGTGAGGAGTATTTCTGTTCAAAGCCCTTATATAGCATCCCTTGTGCCTTATGACCTGTAGCAGTACACACAAATACTACAAGCGTTACTGTGCTCAACAATACAACACTACAAGATAACTGTTTTCACTATATGGATTGCGTGCACTTTAAATACTACAGAATAGTACTACATACACAGAAATACTGACTGTTCTACATACTTTATTAGTAACCCGAGGTGTTGTTAACTGTTGATTCAATCCTTTTCGGTTTATGTTTCAATGTTCCTCGTAACGTTCCGCTGGTATATACGGATGGTTTGAATGTGTGATAACACATCCTTTTCTAGTTAAATATCGGTAACATGTGGTATTCTGTCCACCAATTGCTGTTCCAAAGTAGTTAATTGGATGCACATCAGCTGTGCAGCTACTCCATTAGCCAATACCATGGCAACAGTGGTGTATAAGTGAGTACTCCTTTTGGGCGTCGTCCGTTTGCCTTACTTTTGAGGGAGACGGCTTTGATGTGTTATTGCAATATATTTCAACAGCTATATAGAGACACACAGAGATATATTAGCTTCATGATTCCCATGGACTGCGTGTAATGGCTAGATGATTTAGTTCTACATGTGAGTACAGCTGTTATATTTCAGAACAGTGCTAATTCTGCAGGGTTTGTTTGTACCTGATACTTCTGCAGATGTTTACATCTGGCAAGGATGTTTGGCCATCTCAAGGCCGTATGGCTATGCATGAACTGTTATGTGGTGTACAGTGTGCTCACCAGACATCCTTGATTTGGTGTTCAAGTGTAGCATACTGTGCTGTTACTCACTAATTACTAACACATCCCAGTGTACACACAACCCTCTGAAATGGGATTAGTGCAAACAAACCCTATTACATCAGCAGCTGTTCCATTGTATAACAGCAGCTATTTCACATAGGCCATGTTAGTGTGTCTCTGACAAGGTATGTTAAGGCATCTGCAGATGTCGTACAGTGTGTGAATGATCTGTGATGTTATTACAGTTTGTATTGTAATATGTTTGGGCGTGGGGGTAATGGTGGTGGGTGTGCTTAGCAGATACAGGTGTGTAGGAACTGCTTTTACACATAATCGCTATGTGCGTGAGAGTTCCTTCCCTGTTTGAACACCTATCCTTTTGTGGACTAATACAATGGTAATTGCAGGCTGATTCATTAAGGCACTATTATGTGGTTCCTGTACAGCATGCAGGTGATGCTAGTCCTTTAATCCCTTCAGTAATACATCTGAATGTAATAATGTGTTGCTACATGATAGCTGTATTTCTGTCATAGGTATTTGTAGTCATCGTAGCTGTGTTGGTGACTGACCCTCTTTGGCTAGGGTTGCCAACTTTTCATATGTCCATAGTGGGTCCTTTTCGGGGCACACATCTGATTTTACAGGCCGACACAAACCCAAAGTCAGTACAAGGGATAGAACTTTCCTTCCTTGCCTAATTATAAGCTTATTCTTGTAACAGTTTAGTTGCTTATCCTGTTTCTTGTAACATGTAGGTATTTTAGATACAGAAAGAACTATTGTATGCAACTATTACAGTACATATGGGACATAAATATGTCCTACAATACCAGGACATTTGCCACGTTTAATATATTTGGTCAGGACACAACCACCCAAAGAGGGAGTGTCCCTCGCAAAGTGGAACATATGGTAACACTATAATTGGCTCATGTCCATAGCACATATTTGTAATGGTGTATAGGCATTACTCTCCATATCCTTTGTTCATAAAGGTTGGTAGTGGTGGAATGTGTGATTGCTATGATCTATGTTATGCACATATGTGGACACTTCAACTGCTGTATATGGGAGACCTACGGAATCCTGAAACCACAATGTTCTGATGCACACAGTACCGGGACCAGACTTCCATACACCACATTACCGACATTGACAGTAACTCGTGAAGGTAACACAAACATGGAACACACACATGCACACACAGACACACTGCTACCCAACACATCCAAACAAACCATCCTACACTACGTATGAGCAGGTGGCCAAGCCCTCCTACACCCCCCATGTAGGTGTCTGCGCCCCCCACACCACCCCCTACTTTAATATTCTACATTCTAGGTCGTGCAAACAAATGCACAAAGCTAACCCACAACCACACATTACAGTCCCTCAAAAACACACACCACACACAGAAAACACACTTATACACACTACAGCCCTGAGAAACACATGTACACACAGTAACCTACCCAAACCGCAACACCAGAAGCACTAACTGTCCATTAACATTGTGAGATTACACCTTGCACATCTGGTGTTTCGGTACTGTGTTCTTTCAGACCTTAAGCCTCGGGATTACGTGCGTTGGTATGTAAAGCAGTCGGTATGCGGTAGGTATCCCATATATATGTACCTCCATGGTTATGTAGATGTTGTTAACCTATCTATATATCTACATATATATGTATATCCCCATATATCGACATATCTCTTTCTCCCTCTCTCTATATATGTATATGATTATGTATATATATATATATATATATATATATATATATATATATGTATATATATAAAACATACTACACCTTTCATTGTGTACATGCCGGTTTGTCCTATTTCAACACATTCCTACCTTTTGTGTTTTATCTTGTCAGTATACACGACTGCCATTGGTACATCTCAGGTAGCTTAGTGGTATGTTATTGTGATGAATGTGTACATGGTTGTGTGTTCTAATCCTGGCAGTGATATCTTATCTCTCAGAGCAAGCACTGGTAGTGCAAGGGTGATTAACGCACATTTCAGCAGTTGTGTGTTCCACATGTTTATTATTCTTTGGAGAACTACCTATATATGCAAGTTGTATTTAAGGTATACTATGTAACATGTACACATCTGTGAAGATTCCTGTAAGGGATACTCCCCCATTATTTGGGAATACATCCCTGATTACATTAAATAAAACCCCTCACTGGCACTCCGGGGAATCCTTGCAGAATGGGTGGTGAACAGTAGCTACACCCCAGGGATCCCACAAGTGGTTCTACTCCACAGAGGGACAGTTAGTTGATCGATGGGGTGGCGACAGCAGATACGTTTTGCCTATGCGTATGAGTGGCCTCGGCGGTTGGGCATGTACCTACCTATGTATCTATGAACCTATATATATAGTATGGATACATGCTGATAGCTTAATTTACTGTTCAGGTATTGACTTACCTTGTGACAATGGCAGTTTTGTGTACAAAAGTTGAGGGCTACCTATGTAGGATGCACACAGTAGACCACCTATACATGACAATTTACAGGTGGTCGTGTGTGTGTGCCATCCATGTTTGCTGTGTGTGCAGGTGGAGAAGGGTGTCAGTCCATGAGTGCTTACACTGTCAGTGTGTGTGTGCTATATGTTCCCTCTTTGCCAAGGCATGGGCATACTGGGCATGCCTCCATCTGCCTACTGGGGCTAGCACAGGGTGTTCATGGTCTGAGTCCCCCTGTGCCTGTGGGTTCCTTGGCAATGGTGGTGGGCTGTGAGGGCCTTCACCATTCTGTCCCTGCTGCAGCTGTTTCCACAGGATCATATTGTGTAGCATGGCACATACTATGAAGATCTGGGCACACATTCCTGGAGAGTACTGCAAGGCTCCATCAGATATGTCCAAACAACAAAACCATGATTTCAGCATCCCAAACACCACTCTATGATGATTCTGGTTTCTGTGTGTGCCTCATTATGGCATTCTTGAGTGGCTGCGTGTGCATTTCTGATGGGAGTCATCATCCACGGTTCCAGTGCATAGCCAGCATCCCCCACCAGGTGGCTATATGGGATGTCCCCCCTGGCAAATACCTGATACAACTGTGAGGCATGCCAGATGTGGGAGTCGTGATAGCTTCCAGGACTGCCAGCACACACATCCATGATAATGCCCTGGGCATTGCACATGACCTAGCAGTTGATGGAGGGGAATCCCTTGCGGTCTATGTAGCACCTACCCTGCTCACTGGGTGGTGACTTGATGTGTATATATGTGCAGTCTATTGCACCCAGTACCTCCGGGTAGTCCACCACACAGTGGAAGAGACGCATATTGCTGGCCAACTCCTCCTGCGTTCGGCGGAAGTATATGTGCTCATTGACATGTGGTAACATGGCATCCAGGAACTGGTGGAATACCCTGGATGCTGATGCCTGTGAGATCCCCATGATATCCCCAGTTGACCTTTGGACGGTACCTGTGGCTAGCATTCTCAAGCTTACACATACCTTCATGTCCACTGGGATGGGTTCCCCTCTGTTACTTCTGGCTCTGAGGCATGGCCAGCACAGCTCAACAAGTTGCTGTATGATGTCCCTGTCCACCCTGTAATGCTCTACTATCTCCAGATCATGTAGCCCCTGGTAGGTTACCGTGGGTCTGAACACTCGTCTCCTCCCCTGGTGCCTGAGATGGATGACAGCATCATCCTCCACTATGGCAGCCCCTAACATATACATATTTAAAAGTTTCCCATCTGTATACACCAATGGTGCAGAGTGTCTGGGAAGACACAAGTGTGTGTGTGTGGGGCTTTCACATCTTATACTATTGTGCAATGGATGATGCTGGTGTAATTGGGTGTGTTTGTGCTATTCCAGCTGCAGGGTATCTTAACTATTGGTTTTACAGCAGGTACTGCTATTGTGGGGCCTTTGGTGTTGAGTTACGCTTGTCTGCCGTGATTCATCTATTGCCCTTTACTTCTATTTTCAACCCGATTCACCTCCCATTGTCAGGCATGCATCCAGCTGCCACCTTTCTTGTTTTGTGCTTCCACAACCCAGGATTGTGTTGGGAAATGTGTTATGTAGCTGATCTACAGCAAGTTTGCTTTGTTCTGCTGTGACAGTTCTCTTTTCTTTGCTGTACGGCACCTCCCCTTTCCTGGTCTGCAGGTAGCTGCTAGCAGCCTTGTTAGCTGTTGTCTATGGCCCACTATAAGTTTCTAGGTGTTAATTATTCATTTGTACTCCAATTACCATGCTGCAGAATTTCCTTATTGTCTTCCCATATCCTACCTGTTTCAGCTCTGGTGTGTGCCGCGCACATTCATTTACCAGGTTTCTTGCATGTTTTCATCCGCGTTCACATGAAGTTTCGCTTACCTTGTGTGCTCTCAGCTAAGCAAAGCTATGGCTACTTCCACTCCCCTATCCTGCGGCTTTGCTTAGCAACATGCAACACGGATTAGCAATGATCCAATGTGCTTACAGCTACGGTGGCACACCCCTCGCTTGATATCATGTTTACATCCAGGCCACTCCTTGGTGTTGTAACACTACGCCGTGTGGTACAACCTTACGCCAGCGTGTAGTTTGCGATTCAGTATTACTTGACTCATTTGCATGGCATTGACTGCTAATTCCTAGTTACCGCACGGAACACTGTCACAGACCCTTAGCAACCCTTGCGCCATGGTTGTGGTGTAGCATGCACGCCATTGACTATTATTTGGATATCATGAATTGCATTACATTACAGTTTTATGACATCTAAATATATTTTCCTTATGATCCAGTTTGCGCACCGATGCACTGCGGTTTTACTTTGCGTTGGTGTGGCCATAAAATTAAATGTTATTTTTTATATGTTGTACATGTTGTTTTATGCCATTGGCTATATATTTAGCCATTGGCATATATTAACATTATAATACGTAAGTTTGGTCCGCTTTCATGGCTCTGATTTTATGTTTGACAACATGTAAACCATTTTTTTTGGTTTACATTTCTACATGCTTACGCCACGCCTGCACAACTTCATGAATCACTGTATACATTCATTTGCATGCTACACTGCTGCGCATGGGGTAATTAGCATACATGCACTGGGAGCTGCGCAGCTCTGGCGTACGCTGGTAGTGCATGTGGAAACAGCTCTTACCTGAATCGCTTGATGGCCATATTTGGCACTAGATCGCCGACACTACTCCAGTGCATGGCGCAAGCTTCATGAATCTTGGGGAGTGTCCGCTATTTCATTGCAAAATAAGTACTTACTTTAATGGGTGGGTGAGTGAATGTGAAGTAGTTAAGTTTTGTGTTGGGATAGCTTACAATAAGGGATGAACCATTCCTTAATTTGCCCGAGGAGGTGAGAAGCTGATTGACAGGATAAAACGTACCTTGACTAAAGAGATGGAAGAAAGGAATGTCTTTGTTAAGTGATCACAGAGCAGATACACAAGGGCATTTATCTGACATTACACACTGGTGTAGGAAACTCAGTGGGGCAGTCTAAACTTTCATATCACGTTTCACAGGTAATGAGGTATGTATAGCCCAAATTACAAAAGACACAGGATGGAGAACAAAACACTTGTGAGAAACCTAACAAAGGTAGCATTGCAGCCTTAAATATTTTAAAATGGCAGTTTAAACTAGCTGTCCGAAGTTCAGGGGCATGGTACTATCAGACGTCTACTATATCCCTTACAGATTTATAATTTTAACCTCTGCTTTATTAGGTAACAGCTACAAGGTAAGATTCTTCCTTTTAAGAAACCAGCTTCAGGATAATGTAGCCCTGTTTCCTGTTGAGGTTAAGATGTATTTGCATTTGTTGCTGAGTTGCCTGATTGTATATCATTTGCTGCTATTGCAGTGTAGGAACTGTCTCATGCTTATTTTACTGTGCAAGCTGCCATTTCCGTTTACTTGCTCGGACTTATACCTGTAGAATTTTCTGTACTTTCATCTTCAGCTGTACTGTTTTCACACCATTACTGTTTTTGTTGAGTTTACTTATTTCGATATTGTTGCCACTTAATAATTTTATTGAAATGTTCCTTGGGATTGAATCGTTGCCTGCTGGTAAACAGATTGATGTTTGGGTTTTGCATTCTTTGCAAATATTTTATGGTCTTTTGCACTTTTCTTATTATCTATTGTACATTTTTTCTCCAGTTTTCTAATTGCACAAAGCTATCTGTTATTTAACTCATGTGCACTATATGGCTATACTGCTTTGGTAGCAAACTGTTTTGTATCTCAGTTGTCCTTGCTGTCAGACAGCTGATGCTGTTAGACTATTTCTTGCTACTTTTTCTGTTGGTAGTCTTCTTTTTACTCTTGGACGTTTCGCACTGATAACTTTTTTTTCATAAACAGTTTGTTGTAGTTGATTATCTTCTCCCAAGCAAATGTTATTATATAACACAATTTTTCTAGACTGCATGCTTTCAGAATTAACAGCTTTTAAACAGTTTGTTGTGGTTAATTCTTCAGTCTTAGTCTATTGCTGCTATATATAGTACCATTTTTACTACATGTATATATATATATATATATATATATATATATATATATATATATATATATATACATATATATATATATAGAGAGAGAGAGAGATGCTTACATTTAGCATTAGCTTGTTTGTTATCATAGTCAAGCCTTGATTTGTCCCATATTTGTTATCTATGTCTAGTTATTCGATCCCTTTTGAAATGTTGGCACTTTTCCACCAAATACTGAACATCGTTGTTCTTCTAAAATCTTCTTTGTTTGCAGGGGTCAAGCCCCCCAAAATCCATAAGCTTATGTCTATCAGCTCAAAGATCACCATACCTTGGAGAAAAGGGAATATTCTTAAAACTGGAAGCCTTGGACTTAGTATATGTAAGCCCATTTATTTAGCCATTAGTTTCTGCATTACGTGACTTGCAATACTGGGTCCCTACATTCCAGGTGGTTACATTGGTTATTACCTTAATCTGTCCCATGTTTTTGCTACTCTTCCTAACAATCCAAATCATATGACTACCACTAGTAGCCCTTATGTCTAACTTAGTTTCTTCTATTAACAATAAATCCAACAACCTTATCTCTTACTTTCTATACCTAACCTACCCCACCATTAACTCCTTAGTCACTTACCTTCTTATCACATTTCTTCCTAGCTACCTTTAGCAATAACAATTCCTGCACCTCCTCTACCTCCTGTTGGTAGCCATAGAAACATAATCTACTTATACCCAGCAGTGCAGTCTTACTGTACTGTAAGGACTCTTACTTAACTAAATCTACAAAATGACTATCTCCATATAACTGAGAGCTGCTCTTACCCCTGGACATTTTGTTTGCACTAAGCATTTAAAAGCAGTGTAGGAGCTTTCTCATGTTTACTAATGAGTTACTACTCCAAAATTCTTCCAACTGTAGTTGTGAGAGATGGTACAGAGGCACGTCTTCCTTCTTCCACCACTGTCAATGAATAGCCTCATTCTATACTTAAATATACAGAAGTAGTCAAGAAATCCATGCCTGAGACTCCCAGGAGCCCATCTAGAGACACATCTATACCTATACCCTCATATAATACTTTAAGGAATGACCATGACAGCAAGCCAGAACCCCAAAGTTTAGAAAGGTCTACTTCTATCCCTGAAGTCCTTGGTATAGGGGATTTCATCGTAAGGCATACTGATATAGCATTTACAAGACTGGATAAGACATCAGGTATTGTCTTAAATATGAACGTGACCTTGCTGCTGTTCATGTGTGAGTGCATAACCTTAGGAAAAAACAGTCCAAATCCAACGTCCGATAAATAATTTAATTAGTTCAGGACATAAACAGCACAAATAGCAGAACAAAGCTTTCGAGTAAAAAACTCTTTTTCAGTGTTTTATGAAATTGTCCTACCATAGCACAAACATATATACAACAGAACAACCAGTCAAAGTACAAATTCAATAATAGCAGCAATTACATCCTTAAAGTGCCCCACAGCCTATAAAAGTTCCCTTAAAACTAAGCCTCACTGAGGCTTATATTTTATCATGTCTATCTTTTAAAATAGGTTTCATACTATTATTCACATTCAAACCTGGCATGTGATCAGCTCTAAAAATATCAATCCATTTATATTTGGCCAACTCCATTTTATTTATTAAATCACCCCAATTTTTATTTTTAAACACTATTTGCAGAATTCTAAATTGGGATTTATGCTCAGCACCTACTGTTGCTACATGCTTAGCCAAAGCACTCGTAAGGACATTTCTACAAATGTCAGAACAATGTGCACTTATTCTCTCTTTTAATTTTTTATTTGTTTTACCAATGTAAAAACATTTGCAGCATACACAGTTAGCAAAATAAATCACATTTTCTGTGTTACATGTTCCAGCAGCTCTAAATTCAAATAGCTTTTGACTAATTGGGTATATAAACCATAAATCCATATTAATATCTGCACAATATGTGCAGTTATAATACTGTTTAGTGCCAGCTTTATTAATGATTTTTTATAACACATTCTCTCTCCTTATATCCTTATAGCACAAATATTGCTTTAAATTCTTTTCTCTTTTAAAAATAAAATGTGGTGTTTCACCTACTAGATCAACCACTTCTTGACTGGACGTAAGTATAGTCCAGTTCTTTTTAATTATTTGCTTAGCAAGACCCGTGTGTCAATTATATTTCATCATACAGTTCAATTTATTCATAGTTCTACTTGGTTTGGCTATCTCCACCACAGCATTATCAGCCTTGCCACTCAAATATGGTCTGGCTGTATCATTCCTTAACCCAGTAACTATTCCCTTCATGTGTTGTACTATAGCTTTATTATAGTCCCTTTCTATAAACGAGTCTGCCATCTCATTCATCTCCAACTCAAAAATTACATCTTTTGTACTAAGTCTGCAAGCTTGCATAAGTTGCCCCTTTACTACCCCTTTAAAAATATGCCTGGTGTGTAGGCTCTGTGGGTGTACATACTTACTAACTTGTACATCTTTCCTATGAATTTTGGAATTAAAATGCACATCATCTCTAGAAATTACTATATCCAAAAAATGTATTTCATCAAAAGATGACTTCACTTCAAATCTCAAAAGGTTTGTGGTGGTGGTGTGCAAGAATTCTACAAATGCAATAAGTTCTTCCTTAGTACCATTCCATAACAGGAAGACATCAACCACAGATCTTTAAAAGAACAATAGATGTTCCTTTTTATAACACATCCCTATTTCTGAGAATATGTATTGTTCTTCCCATCTAGCTAGAACTATGTTAGCATAAGTATTGGCTGTTGGCATACCCATAGCCACCCCCAGACATTGGTGGTAACATTAAACATATATATGTTATTATTCAAAACACAATCCAGCATAGAACATAATAGGTTCACTTTCACTGTATCATTTTCCTTATGTACTGTTAAATATTCCCGTACTGATTCAATTCGATACTCTTTGGGAATAATGATAAAAAGTGACCTAATGTCCATAGTTACTAAAAGGGTGTCAGAACTTGCATTTATTAGGGACCACTCATTTAACATCCGCAAAAAATCACGAGTATCTTTAATATAACTATGGCAGTATTTCAAAACAGGAGTGATTTGTCTTTCCACATATTTAGAAATTGCTACTGTGCCCTATTTCTTTCTTGACACAATAGGTCGCATTGGTGGCCTAAATAAACTCTTACGGATTTTGGGTAGTCCATAAATAAAAGGTGTAACTGGGTTAACCATATATAGATAATTATGTGTAAATGAGCCATTCATCAATATTTCATTTAAAAAAGTTTTAACCTTCATAACATCGGATATAAACTTCCAATCAACTTTCACGAAAGTTGAAGTATCAGATAAAAATTCATTCATCCATTCATTATATTGCACTACATCCATAACTATTTTTCCCCCTTTATCTGCTGATTTAATAATTATGTCTTTGTTCAAACATAAAGAGGTTAGTGCATCTCTTTCTTCACTACTAAGGTTAAAAACGTGCTTCCTTTTTGATTAACAAAATAATGATTATACAGTTCTTGTTCACACATACTCACAAAAGCTTTTACAGTGGGTGTACTATTAGGTATAAATGCACTAGCTCATTTTAAAACATTATTAAATTGAGAATTTTTATATAGCAACTTTAAATCAACATTTCTCGCAAAGCACCTTCATTCAGTAAGCATATCATTTAAATCACCTGCCGCTGAAGGCACAAATGTCAAGCCTTTACTCAAAAGTTTCAGTTGTGCTGCAGTCAGCACACATTTTGATAAATTAAGCACATTAGTCACTGTTGCTTCAGGTCTTCATCTTTTTGTTTCTCATATCTTGTCCTACCTTGCTGGTCTTGTAGCCTCTTTGGTCTGTTTCTTCTTGATGATTTCTCATCCATTTCCGACTACTGCGACATCTGACCCCTTCTTTCACTGCCACAGGTTACTGCAAGCTGAACCGCTTCTGTAAAAAATCGCTCAGTTCATTCTCATTTTCACTACCCTTCTGAGTTGGCAGTATAGTAATTCTGTCAACGTCTTCACTCTGAACACTAACAGGATTAATGTTATTGTTAACTGGAACTTTCCGTCTCACTGAAAGCTGTCCTTCAGTAGTGAAACTGTCTAATTCAGATGCAGCATTCCCACACGTTCCTGGCTGAACCCATAGTGTGTGTAGACTCTCCTACCTCATCCACTGATTGGCTCATCAATTCTGTTACTCGCTCATTAATTGGGCTGTCATCTTTGGGCCAAAAGAAGATGTTTTTGTTCTTAAAGTTTTATTTCTCATAGTAATTTGTGCTTTTTAACAGTAATGAGCCTGTCTTCAAATCTCTTCAGATAGATAAACAGGTCATTGTATTCAGTAGCAATGGCAGCAAATTCAGAGGCATGAAGTAGCTCATTTTCTAGTACTTCTACTTCCTTAGCTAGCTCAGATTCATGCAGACAAAAAAAGTCATTCATGAGCTTCATATATTCAGCTCCTAGCTGCAAGTTCATTTCTTGCCACTTTAATTAGAAATCTTGATATCTGTTCCTATAAGTTGGCATTTTGGTGATTCTAAGCCCTCTTGGAATGATACCCAACTTTAAATAAACATTAAAACTTAATCCCTGACACTGTAGCCTCTTATATTATTCCATTTTAAATGCAAAGACTTAAGAGCTTGTTGCAGTGTTACTGTTTCATTATTAGCATTCTTTTTACTTATTGACATATCTTCTTCTAAGTTGGTACATAAGTCCAGCGAAGGGTTATCATGACCCATTAGCAGTCCTTTTATTTTTTTAGTTGCTTCTACAGTACCTGGGGCAGCATGTACCATAGCTGCAACAGTTGTAGGGCATGTTGGCTGTGCTTCCATCTACCAAGCGTATTTGTTGAAGCAATCCACAAGCAGGTAACAATACAAAGTAACAGGTCTTCAGCAAATCAAAGGACGTGAATGAAAAACAGTCAGAACTCCAGGAAAAAAAACAGTCCAAATCCACTGTTTGATAAATAATTTAATTAGCTTAGGACATAAACAGCACAAATAGCTGAACAAAGCTTTCGAGTAAAAAAACTCTTCTTCAGTGTTTGATAAAATTGTCCTACCATAGCACAGACATATATACAACAGCACAACCAATCAAAGTACAAATTCAATAATAGCAGGAAAACATTATAAAAGTGCCCCACAGCCTATAAAAGTTTCCTTAAAACTAAGCCTCATTGAGGGTTATATTTTATCATGTCTATCTTTTAAAATAGGTTTCATACTATTATTTACATTCAAACCTGGAATGTGATCAGCTCTAAAATAATTAATCCATTTATATTCGGCCAACTCCATTTTATTTATTAAATCACCTCCATTTTTATTTTTAAACACTACTTGCAGAATTCTAAATTGGAATTTATGCTCAGCACCTACTGTTGCTACATGCTTAGCCAAAGCACTTGTAAGGACATTTCGACAAATGTCAGAACAATGTGCACTTATTCTCTCTTTTAATTTTTTATTTGTTTTACCAATATAAAAACATTGGCAGCAGACACAGTTAGCAAAATAAATAATATTTTCTGTGTTACATGTTCCAGCAGCTGTGAATTCAAACAGCTTTTGACTAATTGGGTGTATAAAACATAAATCCATATTAATATCTGCACAATGTGTGTAGTTATAACACAATTTAGTGCCAAATTTATTAATGGGCTTTTGCAACACAGACTTCGGGATTCAAGAAGCTCGACACAAGGACGGTTTTAGCCTTGCGCCGATCGTCCTTACTACACATGGTGCAGCAGCGTCATATGGATATGTATGAGGGTGCGCCACTGCACCCTCAACGTGCACAGTAAATGTGTGCGAGTGCAGGGGGCGTGTACAAGTGCTCTACGGAGGCATAAACATGCCCTAACAGTTGCACAACCTACTATGCCTACTAGTAGAGCCCACCTCTAATAGTAAGTCAGTAATTCAGTGTACGTGGATACCGAAATGTATGCTAAGCATATAAGAGTGTCCACGAACAGTGAAATAAAATCTAAGTACTAAACACACAAGCACATAGTGGAATATTGAGCCCTGTCCCTAGAACTTTCACAATTAGATTCCCCGTGTCCCTATTATACATTTGAATTGCTGCAGTATCGAAGGTGTAAGTAAAGCGCAGCATGTTTGCGCGTTGCTGCCCTCCGAGTGTAGCTTACACATCGAATTCAGTCAAATAGAGAAAAACATGCGGAATCAATGTAAACATCAATAGTGTAGTGTTTAGAGCATCTGCCTAATGAACAGGCATTCATGGTTTGAGCCCAACAATAGCGCATATCATTTTCCATGTGGAATGAATGTCATTTTGCTGTAAAACTGACATAAAAGTATCGCAAGAGATATTTAACTAAATGTCATTCAATCAAAGTGGTACTGTCATAATGAATAAGGCACTAGTAAGCAGGTGTAAGCACAAATAAGCAGCAGTAAACATATATAATTACTAGTAAGCAAGTCTGAGTGCACTTGCATGGGTCTAAGCAGTGCCCAGCATAGGAAATGTATATAAGTATGTACAGATATATATATATATATATATATATATATATATATATATATATATATATATATATATATATATATATATATGTATATGAAGAAAGAATGATGTAACAATAAAGCATACAAAAGGAATGAGAAGGGAATTAACAGCAACCCCAGTATTATATAGCACTATTAGCATATGTCATATCAAGCTCGGCAGGAGTGAGCAAAGCACTGCTACTCACACCACATGCAGGATATTACCAGTGGGAGTAACATTGTTGATCTGCTAAGTCTACTTTACACACAGAGGGTAGTCCCTGGTGGGACTACCCAAAAATTGATAGACTATTTGGCCATCTGACCATTACACAAGCAAGGGCAGGTATGTTCAAGGACTAAATGGTGGGAGAGCCTGAGAATACATGGGTTGGAACAACATACGTGTAGGGCCCCTAACGTTTGGGAGAGGGCAATGTGTGGAGGTGTGTCATGGCTGTGTTAGCAAATGGACAATGGATGGTATGTGTGTATGTTGAACTCGGGTGGGGTGGAGGAACTATGGGTATGAAATTATGGATTCAGGCGTGCCAGGGTTGGATGGGCTGGTACTAATTGGACCGCCCCATGCAGGTCAGTGAGTTCGTTATAAGTATATATGCATACAGACATGCAGACATCTATATGTAGATGTACATTCTCTGTAACACATTCATTCCATTTGCAGACATAAATAACATGAATGTGCCCTTACAAACCTCGACAGTAGATAGAATAATAGGTTGTGCATAAGAGGGAAGGGACAAAACTGCTAAAAAGAAGAAGTGTGTACAATGTCCGAAGTCAGTGCTGTGCTGAAAAAATCAAATGTGAGGACTTTCCAACACATGGAATCATTCCTGTGATCTGCGTGCTAGGGCAACGCCAATTACTAAACCGGTCTATTTGTAAAAAAAAAAAAGCCAAACACGTACATAATTAGGCTCTCATGTGTAACGTGTGTGTTACCACATAGTCATACTTATTAATTTAATGTAGTGTCATATTAACAGGAGTAAGGATGTAATGAAGTATAGAGTCTAATCTCAACATCAAGACATGCGTGACCCATGTGGGGCAACCCAAAAATTGCGAATAGTGTTCTTTTGGTCGCTCATGTCACCAATGATTGTGGACTAAACGTTTAGGAGTTCTGAGGATACGTGGAGTGAGTCAAAAGATGGGATGGGTCTACAGGAGTAGGGAGTAGCCAATGTGTAGTGGTGTGGATACACCATGAATCCAACTAGAGAATGGGTGACTGCAGTGTTAGGGAGGCATTGGGGTGGGTGTTTGGGGAAACAGGAGCCATGGGTATATGGGTATATATGTAAATGAAGCAGTACAGCAATAGTGTATTGGTTAAAGCAATCGCCTAATGAACAGACATTCCCGTTCCGAATCCCAATGCATCACATACCATTTACCATCAGTAATCTGTACATGAACATATTTTGACATCTGTCCGCTGTATAACCTGCAAAATAACAATTAAAAGTGAACTGGAGTGAACTGTCAGTGTCATAATGAATAAGTCACTAGTAAACAGGTCTAAGCATATATAAACACCAGTAAGCGTGTGTAAGTGCATTTGCACGGGGTATGCATTGCTTTACAGACACACACACACACACACACACACACACACACACACACACATATATATATATATATATATATATATATATATATTATATATGTGTGTATATATATATATATATATATATATATATATATATATATATAGATATAGATATATATATATATATATATATATATATATATATATATATATATATATATATATATATATATATATATATATATATATATATATATATATATATATATATATATATATATATATATATATATATATATATATATATATATATATATATATATATATATATATATATATATATATATATATATATATATATGTGTGTGTGTGTGTGTGTGTATGTGTGCATGTGTCCATAGATATATACAGATATACAGTTATGATAGGAAACAGCACACAAGAATGACATATGTTCACAGGCTATGCCAATGGACGTGAGGGGCCTAAGCAAGAAACATGAAACACGTAGTATTACCTTCCACCCCCACCCAGTAGGACGTTTGAATCATACACACAAACCTGCAAACAATGTAAATAGTACACTGCTCCCCAGACTACAAGCAGGATACAACCGGGGGGGGGTACACAGTGCACCTGTGAAATCTAATCTTGGAACAGAGACAGGAGCGTCCCTTGCGGGACACCCCAAAAACTGACAAGACCAAAAGAAGGTGATACACTGAACATTCTGGCTGGGGTGTATACATACCTGGAATACAAGGGTGGGAAAGCCTGATGACCCATGGGTCGAGACAATTGTATGACATGAGTCCCATGAAGTGGAGAGTGGGCAGCATGTAGTGGTGTGTTCAGAACCGACCAGGATCCAGAGTAAGGATTGGTGCTGTAGCGGAGGTGCGGGTGGTGGAACTATGGGAAGCTAGTTATGGGTCTAGGTGTTCAGGTGTTGACAGATGTGGGCCTATATTGACAGCCCCAGGGATGTAAGCAAATGTGTTCATTGGGCAGAGGCATCGCCCAATAAGCAGTCACACCCACTACGAGTCCCACTGCAGCAAAGTGTAATCTATATGGCAAGGAACAGAATAACCAGATGTAGATGTATATATGTAGAGGTATGTGCATGTATATCTACCCATAGTGACATAGAGATAAACCTCTCCCTCTACGTAGTACAAATGTATACATACAGAGACAGAATACATATACATACCCACATATAGATATATACATATGCAGACACCTATAGACCCATATGTTGTTAGATATTTATATATATATATATATATATATATATATATATATATATATTTAGACAGCAATATATAAATATATACACGTATGCATACATATACAGATATATCTGTATATAGTAATGTAGATATATATATATATATATATATATATATATATATATATATATATATATATATATATATGACTGTAAATATACGCATGTATATAGCTGGGCTATGATACAGTAGTTATGCATTACATATCTTCACAGGCCGTGCATATGTGGGTGAAGGGTCCAATAAACAAATGTGTAACATGCAGCTAGGCTGGTGAGACATACAGACACACAATAAAAATAAACACACCACTGCTTCCCAGACCACTGGCAGGATACTACCAGTGGAAGAGATCTGCCAGGTCTAATCTTGAAACAAAGACATCAATATCCCTTGTGGGACACCCAAAAATTAATGATCATTGGAGTCAGACCTAGTAATGATTCATCAAACCAGGCTGTAGACATACATGGACCAGTAGATTGTGCAATCCTGATAACCCATGGGTCGACACAATGTACAAGCAAAGACAAAAGTTCCAAAGGATAAATAAAGGCACTGCTCCCAGATAAGACCTTAATGCTCAATTTTATTCACAGATACAGATGCAACCAGCGTTTTCGCCACACTAAATAGGTAGCTTCATCAGAAGTACAGAACAGCGCGAGAACTGCGCTTTAAATAGCATTCATTGTTTTTAAAATGAGGCTACGCCTCCATATTTTCTAAATGAATCAATTAGATAGAAAAAATGTTAAAAGTTACAAAACAAATAAAAACGAATTTAAATTAAAACTTTTTCATCTTAACTATTAAGACTAGGAAAGAAAAACCCATTAAAAAAGGGGGTACACTTAAATCCATATTAGATGAAACATTTGTACCATAACAAATAAAATGGCACACTCGAACAAAACTTTCTATATGTCATTTATGTATAAAACATAGTTTAAGTAACTATAAAAGCTGGTAGATAAGTCAAAACAGTGTTTTTTGATTTTATTTAAAGACAACTTAATAGACAAATCCAACCAGTAACACAGCCAACCATGGAAAATTACAACATGTTGGCTTGAAAAATCATACACATGCCTAAAAAGATATATATGTATGTAGATAGCCTACTAGAATCATAACGTTGAAGTAATACAACACCTACACAAAAAGGTCACTTGATTAAGTGACAAAAGGTGCACTCCTAGGGTGTCACCTCATATATGACTTAAGCTTCAAATAAGGAGCTATGTTGCAGCTTTCATTCAAGCCGGGTGCTTTAAAAGCATCCAGATTGAGCTGCCATAATAGCTCTCTAATTTCTAACAGCATAGATGTAGGGCCACCCCTAAAAGAAGCTGGTAGGTGGTCAATTCCCATAAACAAGAAAGCGTGCTCGGGGAAAGAGTCAATATGTTTAGCCAAAGCATTTTCATTTTTCATGTTTCTGATGGCATATACATGCTGGTAAATCCTGTCTTTAAATCTTCTATCGGTCTTCTCGACGTAAAATGCAGGACAACAGGAACAAAATGCAATGTAAACAATTGACTTTGTGTTACAATTTATTCTGTGGCAAATAGTAAATTTCTTTCTCTCTAGAAAAAAACTACTACCAGTTTTAATATGGATGCAAAACTTACAACAACCACAAGCAAAAGACCCCTTAGTTCTAGAACAGTTGTCTCCAAGTGTACTCATTTGTAGGAGGTCCTTTATATTACGCCCTCTCCTAAACACCGTCACCGGTTTGTCACCAAGTTTGTTGAGCAAGTGTTCATTACTGGAGATAAAAGCCCAATTCTTATATAAAATATCTTGTATCATTAAGGAGTTCAAATTGAATGTCGAAATGAAACTACATGGGAACCCGTTAGTTAGAGTACCTACTAGACTTGTGTCGGAGGGACCTAGGTTTGCAGTAACATCCCCTCGTGTCCCCCCACATTCAGACATTGAAGATGTTATAGAAAGAAGTGGTTTATAAAAACCACTGTTTCTTTTATGTCTCACTTCTACTGTCAAGTCGTCTATCAACCACTGCGGGTAACCCCGATTGGTGAAAAGGTTCCTTAAAGTTTCACATTCAAGTAGAAAGTCATCAAACTCACTACACATACGAACAGCCCTCACAAGTTGGCCCTTTACTATGGCTCTTTTTTGCTTGGGGGGGTGTGAACTAGTGTAGTGAAGAAATGAGTTCACATAGGTGTCTTTTCTAAAGATTTCTGACTTAAGCGAACCCGGTTGACTACCCCTAGATAACTTAACATCCAAATAATTCATTACCTCTGTACCAAAACTATGTGTGAAACTCAAAAAGGAGGTTGTTCGGTTCAAGAAGTAAACAAACTGGTCCGCTGTACTAGAATCCCCTTTGAAGAAAAGGAAAATATCATCCAAAAAGCGGGTATAAAAAACTATTTTATCACTCCACTCTGGGTTGGTAAACACAAACTTCTTTTCCCAATATGCCATGAACAAATTGGCCACGGCTGCTCCACAAGGGGAGCCCATGGCAACTCCTCGTTTCTGGACATATACCTCCCTCTCAAAGGTGAAAAAGTTAGAAGTAAGGATGATATCAAGCAATTCAGTGATGTTATTAATCTCACCTGAAGGTGCACCGAGTTCTATCAGAAGGAGCTCAATCCACTCTAAGGCTTCTTGATGTGGGATAGATGTGTATAAGTCCACCACATCGATGGTCAAAAAGTTAGTTCCGTCTACCAATGGTATTTTATTTACTTCAGACAGAAAAGACCATGAGTCTTTACATATACTAGGTAACAGTTCCACATATTTTCTAAGTAATGAGTCAACATATTTGGAGCATGGGTAAGTAGTGGACGCCCTTCCATCAATGAGAGCTCTCATTGGTGGATCCCCAAGGTTTTTATGAACCTTGGGGATTCCAAACATCATTGGGGTTCTAGCATACAAGATGTCAATGTATTTAAAGGTGTCCTCATCTATTCTTCCGCTAATAAACAGATCTCTAAAATACCCTCTGGTTCTATTTTATATATATATGCGACTGTAAATATACGCATGTATATAGCTGGGCTATGATACAGTAGTTATGCATTACATATCTTCACAGGCCGTGCATATGAGGGTGAAGGGTCCAATAAACAAACGTGTAACATGCAGCTAGGATGGTGAGACATACAGACACACAATAAAAATAAACACACCACTGCTTCCCAGACCACTGGCAGGATACTACCAGTGGAAGAGATCTGCCAGGTCTAATCTTGAAACAAAGACATCAATATCCCTTGTGGGACACCCAAAAATTAATGATCATCGGAGTCAGACCTAGTAATGATTCATCAAACCAGGCTGTAGACGTACATGGACCAGTAGATTGTGCAATCCTGATAACCCATGGGTCGACACAATGTACGACATGTGTCCTGACAAGCGGAGAGTGGGCAGTGTGTAGTGGTGTGTTTATACCCCACCTGCACCCACAGTAAGGATGAGTGCTGTAGAGGAGGGGCAGGTGGCGGAACTATGGGTATGCAATTATGGGCCTAGGCATGCAGATGTTGGCAAACCAGGAGCAAGAATTTGGCGCGAAGAGAACAAGCATACCGGATTTACCTTCCTCTGATGGTTCTGAGCAACAACCCAGCACTTCGCACAGGAAAGAACCTTTTTCTCAACATCAAACTGTTTTTCCTGCAACGGATAATTCACAGAGAACTTTTAATTTCAATGCTTGGTCCAGTAAGCAATTTGCTTTCTCAGCAGGTACTGTGCACAATAATGTTATTACTAACAATATTAACAAAGTTGATTCTGATTTCTCATTGTTTAGTGACAAACTATACTCCTTTAAGGCAACAAAACTAGAGATAGACTACCTGCAAGAATGTATCAAAGTAAAGAGAGTGCCTAGAGGGCTACGTATTAGTAAATTCCCAAACAATGCAACAGTCGGCTCAGAACTGCATAAAGAGATTTCTGAACTTTTTGACTGTACTGGACTGGAAATGTTACATCTCATGGTCAAGGACTACGAAAAGAAAGCTGACATGTTACTGGAAGAATTGAATATACTAAATGACTCTATTAACACTGATTCTTCTTTTTTTAGGATTAAGAAAGATTATAACAATGTTTTTCAGGAGGTTGACCAGTACTGTGTAAGAATTATAGAAAGGAAAGTTAAAAAGTTAGAAAGAGATTTAAATGACTACAAGAATGGGATAACATTATGTTATTCAAATAAACAGAACTGGTCCACCAGATTTATGAATAAAAATGGAGCATCTTCTTCTTTTCAAAATATAAATGACAATACACCTATGACTGAGACTTTGAGACGTAGTGAAAGATTGGCTCAGAAACAGAACACTAATAATACTATTAATAACAGTACCCCAAAAAATGTTGATAACCAGGGTTTTCAATTTCCCCAACGCAGGCAAGGGAACAGAGCACAGTTCCAGAACCAGCAAGCGTAGGGGGAAACAGCGCAGGTAGATATATTATCATTAAATGAGATCAGTTCACCTCAAACACACTCTTCTACATATGTGATAGAGACAAAAAATAATTTTACTATATTTAATTTTACAGAAAATCAAGTTGAGGACACACACTTTGAATTATTTACTAAGGGTTTTCAATTTGTCCCAACTAAAAGTATTGAAATAACCAAAACCATTTTGGAATTTAAACTGTTCACGAGACAGCTGAATTTAGATATTTTTTTTAAAGGGAAGAACCTTTCTAGGGACTTAGTCAGTAGATCAAGTACTTTCAACCCACCCCTTCATCCAGTAGTAAAAATCTTTGAAGATATGATGGAAACAGAAATTAGAAGTTTACCTAGAAAGAATGTTTTCAAACAAAATTTACACCAAGACTGCTTCAAACTTATTAAACAATTAAGGGATGAGCAGATAAGGGTAATGAAACCGGACAAAGGGGGAGGGGTAGTTTTAATGTACAAAACGGAATACGAACAAATAATTTATAATATGCTTCAGGACACAGAACAGTATAGCACCCTTTCAACAAATGAGTTGAATATAGCATATGCAAGGATCAAACACACATTGTATGACATGTTACTACAGGGAGTTATTAATGAGAAATTACACAATTATCTAATAGTTAACAAACCCTTACACCAATTATATTTGGTATACCCAAGATTCACAAAGGGTTAGAACCACTCAAGTTTAGACCAATTGTAGCAGGTTCAGGTAGCATTACAGAACCCCTTGGCAAATTTGTTGATGCAACACTCAAAAATACCATCACATCAATACGACATATTTGTAAGGACTCTTGGGAGTTCCTTAAAGGCATTAAGGAGTGTTATTATACCAAAGTAGACTTCCTAGTGACAATAGATGTAATTGATCTTTTTCCTAGCATTCCACATGATATTGGAACACAATGGTTCAACGAAATATTGATCAAACTTTCAAATTTTAAAAATAATATTATAAATTTATTAACTGATTTTATGGTGATTATTTTAAAGAACAATTTTATTTATTTTAATGGGGAGTTCTTCAAGCAAAACAAAGGGGTTGCTATGGGATCACCATGTGCCTCAGCATATGCAAACTTAGTTCTGTGTCACTGGGAAAATGAATATATTTTTGGAACACAATGGGAGAATAATATTTTACACTATAGAAGATACCTAGATGATATATGTATTTTATGGGAAGGTAGTAAAACAAGTTTAGAAACATTTTTAGTATATATAAATGAGACCACAAGCTTTCTAAAATTTACATCCAATATTAGTGACACACACATGAATTATTTGGATGTATTGCTAGCTAAAAACACAGAATTACAAACTTTTGAATCTTCTATATATAGAAAACCAACCTTCTCCAACACATATCTCCATTTTAGTAGTGCCCATCCTTTTTCACAGAAGAAGGGCATTGTTAAAGGTTAATTCATCAGGGCTTCAAGAATGTGTAATACAGATGAAAATTTTTTTGTCGAAGCCCAAGTGTTAAGAAAACTCTTCTCTGAGAGAGGTTACCCATTGACATTAATTGAGAAAATGTATCAAGAAGTTTTAGAAGGAAGAACAGGTATATACAGTCCACTATTAGGCACAGTGTTGGAACCACCAGTTTTAGTAAACCCCACACTTAAAGTTAAAATGAATTCCCCTTCTTTTCAAACTATTTTTAGTTGTACTTTTAACAATGAAACTGAACAATTAAAGAAAATGGTTAACAAATACTGGCCCATTCTGACTACAAACGAAGAGACAAAAAAATGGGTGCCAGAAAGACCGATGTTTGTAAATGCAAGGAATGCTAATTTGAAAAACATGTTTGAAAATCAACCACCAATACAATTTGGTAACAAAGGTGGTAGGATTGAAACATATAAATGTAATAGCTGCAAACAATGTTCTTACATCCTTGAAAGCAATGGTTATTATATTAAATCAAGAAAATTTTCTTTAAAACCAACATGTTATTACAACTGTGGGTCAAAAGGTATAATATACCTAGGAATTTGCCAGGAATGTGACAGTTTTTATATAGGCAAATCTGAAAGAACACTACGTAAGAGAATTTACGAGCATATGTATGACATTCGGAAAAAGAAAGAAACAAATGCCTTTGTCAAACATCTCACCAAATGCCCCAACATGACATTAAAATTTATGGTTATTGAGCAGGTTCCTCTTAATCCTAGAGGGGGAGACTGGGAAGCCACTATTGAATTTAAAGAGTTGAATTGGCAACTTAGGTTAAATGCATCAAAATTCCCAGGACTCAATGAAGCTATTAGTATTTCAAGCCTCCTCAAATTAAGAAGGGCAAAAATATGATTAATTTAATTAATATGCTAGGTGCACTTTAGGATTAAAAATTAAAAAAATTTTTGTACTAATAATTTTTTACTGATTAAGAGTACACTTCCACATTTATTTTGTAAGTGGTCATAACATTTTTTCTCCCATCTGATATTAATCATTTAATCATAGACACATTCCTAATTAATAATAAACGAAATAATAATTTTAAACGAAATAATATTTTTAAACGAAATAATAATTTATTGACAAAATGTTACATGTAGTAGAAAACACCCACAGTTTACACTTTAAATGTTTACACGTTAAATGTTTATGTTTAGTTCAAATACAAGTACATTTTTTAAGGTATTTAATGGATATTTAATACATATATTTATATTCATATATTTATATATTTATATAATTATATATTTATTTATTTATATATATTTACACATATTTATATAGTTATATATTTATTTATTTATTTCAGTGTCAATAAACAATAATGTTTTTAATGTAGTTGGAATTTAATTAATATAATAAAATTGTTTCATAGTTATACCTACGTGCATGTTTATAGACACACATATAATATTGTATTGAATGGACACTTTTTAGAACTTTTAGCACAAGTTTTAACAGATTTTAAGCAAAGGTTGCTTACTGTTAAAATAATATTACAACACTGAAGCTTTATGTTAATTTAACAACATTAGACTTGACATCTGTCTTCCCTTTAAGATGAATAATAAAAGGTCCGACAGAATATGAATTGCTAATTTAAAATTCATATTTATTCTACGAAGTTCGAGCAGTGATAATGTTAAGGAATAATATCTTACATTTGATCTAACTAATATCTAAAAACATATTACATTCTTTTAATGATCACAACACGTAAGAATAAATATTAGGTGGTCAGCGATCATCAAGACAGTATCATGCACGACAACTGAAGAGAACGAAACACTCAATACATAATAGATTTTTTATAATTCATGGGCAACAGAACATACAGAGAGCAATATAAGGACTAAAAGAATTTAGATTTATACAAGACCTAACATTTGGTTCTTCGGTTTAGTTTTACCCGCTGTAGACAACACGACAGCGGAGGGGTTCTTATACAACAAAACTTTTTATTTTTATTCTTATTTTAACACAAGCACTAGTTGAAGAACCTTATTAGTAACTAAAGCAATAAATTGGTAGTTTTAGCATAATGTTTCACATAACATCACTGGTTGACAAATACAAATAACAGTGTACAGAATGTATTATGGTAAAAATATTTTAAAAAAACTGTTTGACGAAAATTTATGTGAACTGAATACGTTTAGCAGTGATTTTTCTTTAAGTATTAATGAAGCACTACTCTTTAAATGACTCAATTGGAGTGTTACAACTTTTCTAATTGAGTAATTGAGTTTTCAGCATTGTATTTAAGCAAGCAAAGAAATGTTAGTATTTTATCTTGAAAAAGCCCGTCATAGGAACAGGTGAAAGCCCTTGATTCATTCTTTGTTTTACTTTGGATTTTACTACTAGCAAGTGTTTTACCTGCCATGTATTTTTTACTGTTGCTTCGCATTAAAGGATTGTTCTTTATCAACGGAGAATTATTATTTTTTACCATAAGACTTTTAAGACTTTCAAGAAGAAGTTTATTGGGCTTTTGTGCTTCTGCAATTTTCTTCTAGCTGCCTTTTGGGACTTAGTTCGTGTATTGTGTTGGGTATAAAAAACTATTTTATCACTCCACTCTGGGTTGGTAAACACAAACTTCTTTTCCCAAAATGCCATGAACAAATTGGCCACAGCTGCTCCACAAGGAGAGCCCATGGCAACTCCTCGTTTCTGGACATATACCTCCCTCTCAAAGGTGAAAAAGTTAGAAGTAAGGATGATATCAAGCAATTCAGTGATGTTATTAATCTCACCTGAAGGTGCACCGAGTTCTATCAGAAGGAGCTCAATCCACTCTAAGGCTTCTTGATGTGGGATAGATGTGTATAAGTCCACCACATCGATGGTCAAAAAGTTAGTTCCGTCTACCATTGGTATTTTATTTACTTCAGACAGAAAAGACCATGAGTCTTTACATATACTAGGTAACAGTTCCACATATTTTCTAAGTAATGAGTCAACATATTTGGAGCATGGGTAAGTAGTGGACGCCCTTCCATCAATGAGAGCTCTCATTGGTGGATCCCCAAGGTTTTTATGAACCTTGGGGATTCCAAACATCACTGGGGTTCTAGCATACAAGATGTCAATGTATTTAAAGGTGTCCTCATCTATTCTTCCGCTAATAAACAGATCTCTAAAATACCCTCTGGTTCTATTTGAGCACATGTTCATCTCATTAGTGGAAGACTTGTTATAAGAGTTAGAATCTAACACCTTATACATCCTTTCAACATAGTCACTTTGCTCGAATATGACTAGCCCCCCTCCCTTGTCAGGTTTAATAATTCTAACACCTGCAAAACGCAAAGCATTAAGAGCCAGTAATTGCTCCTTTGAGATGTTAAACTGACTAGGGCTGTTCTTGCAAGAATCTGCCATGTGTCTAATATCCAACTCGCATACACACTCGAACATTTTTAGCATGACGTGAAGTGGTGGATTAAAAACACTTGACAGTTTTAGTTTGGGAACAGAGGAATTTTCTATGTTACTAAATAGTAATTTTAAATTCAGCTTCCTCACATAACACTTCAAGTCCAATAGGACCCTAGCAACGTCACATTTCCTTGACGGAACAAACGTGTTACCCAAAGCTAACAACTCAACCAGTTCAGGTTCTAAGGTCAGTGATGAAAAATTATAGATCGTAAAATCCCCCTTCTTATTAGTAATAATCTTTGGTAAAACAACATTTTCCTCGGGGGTGGTACTGTTGACTATTTCCAATTCCTGTTCCCCTTGCATTGTCTTGAGTTGCTCCTGTTCCCTAAAAAATTATTGTTTTCTTTGTTTTGATTAACATTAACTTCATTAAAAGAACAAAGAACAGGTGGGTCATTTTGACCACCATTATTCTGCCCCCTATTTCTATTCCTGTTGCTTCTACGAAGGGGTTGATCCCCTCCCAAATTATTAGGTTGTCCATCTATGTTATCTAAATCATCTATAATTTCAACATCAGCTTGGTCAGGTTTATTCACCTTGCTAGAATTGTCCTGAGAACACAAGTTAGGGAAAGCTTTATCTCTGGAGTAAGCAAGCCTATCCCTGTATAACTTCTTAGACTTGTTTACTTTGAGCTTCACCATATACGTATCTATACTAGAAAAGATACGCGAGTGGTCAAATCTAAAATTGTGCAAACGCCCTGTCAATTTTAATTTCACCATCCAACACACTTCCTCAGTTAAACCTTAAATAGAAACAGAATAATGTTTAACAAGTAGTTCCAGTAACTGTAAACCTTGCATTTGAAACAAAGCCTTTAAATCAGTTAGAAAATCATTGCTATTGATAAGGTTTGAGGGCGTGAAACATGTTCTCATCCCCTTAGGAATAATGCCCTCATTTAGGCATTGTTTAAAGTACGCCACCTCTAGTTGTAATTTCCGTAATTTCAGTGTCTTAGAATCAAGCAGCTTTAGTTTATCTGATAAAGAGATTGCTGAAATAACAGACTGGGCCTGATTCTACACCGACGAAGAGTCACTGGTAAGTTTATTAAAAGTAAAAAAGTCACATGTGTTATGTATCCATTCGGATATTGTCCCTTCGGCAATAAGTGCATTTTCAAGACCCATATCATCAGATGCTGCCTTGGACTGCGAGTTAGAAGGCTTGTTTAAAACAGAACCAGTCCCGGAATTAACCGCTCTCATCGGTTGCGCCGCCGGTATGGATCCTTGTGAGTCAGTCACTACCCTGCTTGTAATAGCATGGTTACAAGAACCCTCAGTATTGGAGCGGGAACGTACTACCATTGAATCCTCAAAGGCAGACAAACGGCTGTTGAGCGCTTCAAGCTTTTGCGTAAGTTGTGAAAGCAAGTTAGGTACATCAACGGCATTCAAGTTGGACTGCCCAAAAATCACAGGGCTAGCAGGGCTCTCCATGTACTTTGGAACCACTAGAAAACTGCACACAGAAACTGTCAGACACGAACAAACCAGCAAAGACAAAAGTTCCAAAGGATAAATAAAGGCACTGCTCCCAGATAAGACCTTAACGCTCAATTTTATTCACAGATACAGATGCAACCAGCGTTTTCGCCACACTAAATAGGTAGCTTCATCAGAGGTACAGAACAGCGCGAGAACTGCGCTTTAAATAGCATTCATTGTTTTTAAAATGAGGCTACGCCTCCATATTTTCTAAATGAATCAATTAGATAGAAAAAATGTTAAAAGTTACAAAACAAATAAAAACAAATTTAAATTAAAACTTTTTCATCTTAACTATTAAGACTAGGAAAGAAAAACCCATTAAAAAAGGGGGTACACTTAAATCCATATTAGATGAAACATTTGTACCATAATAAATAAAATGGCACACTCGAACAAAACTTTCTTTATGTCATTTATGTATAAAACATAGTTTAAGTAACTATAAAAGCTGGTAGATAAGTCAAAACAGTGTTTTTTGATTTTATTTAAAGACAACTTAATAGACAAATCCAACCAGCAACACAGTCAACCATGGAAAATTACAACATGTTGGCTTGAAAATCATACACATGCCTAAAAAGATATATATGTATGTAGATAGCCTACTAGAATCATAACGTTGAAGTAATACAACACCTACACAAAAAGGTCACTTGATTAAGTGACAAAAGGTGCACTCCTAGGGTGTCACCTCATATATGACTTAAGCTTCAAATAAGGAGCTATGTTGCAGCTTTCATTCAAGCCGGGTGCTTTAAAAGCATCCAGCTTGAGCTGCCATAATAGCTCTCTAATTTCTAACAGCATAGATGTAGGGCCACCCCTAAAAGAAGCTGGTAGGTGGTCAATTCCCATAAACAAGAAAGCGTGCTCGGGAAAGAGTCAATATGTTTAGCCAAAGCATTTTCATTTTTCATGTTTCTGATGGCATATACATGCTGGTAAATCCTGTCTTTAAATCTTCTATCGGTCTTCCGGCGTAAAATGCAGGACAACAGGAAAAAAATGCAATGTAAACAATTGACTTTGTGTTACAATTTATTCTGTGGCAAATAGTAAATTTCTTTCTCTCTATAAAAAAACTAGTACCAGTTTTAATATGGATGCAAAACTTACAACAACCACAAGCAAAAGACCCTTAGTTCTAGAACAGTTGTCTCAAGTGTACTCATTTGTAGGAGGTCCTTTATATTCGCCTCTCCTAAACACGTCACCGGTTTGTCACCAAGTTTGTTGAGCAAGTGTTCATTACTGGAGATAAAAGCCAATTCTTATATAAAATATCTTGTATCATTAAGGAGTTCAAATTGAATGTCAAATGAAACTACATGGGAACCCGTTAGTTAGAGTACCTACTAGACTTGTGTCGGAGGGACCTAGGTTCGCAGTAACATCCTCGTGTCCCCACATTCAGACATTGAAGATGTTATAGAAAGAAGTGGTTTATAAAAACCACTGTTTCTTTTATGTCTCACTTCTACTGTCAAGTCGCTATCAACCACTGCGGGTAACCCGATTGGTGAAAAGGTTCCTTAAAGTTTCACATTCAAGTGAAAGTCATCAAACTCACTACATACGAACAGCCCTCACAAGTTGGCCCTTTACTATGGCTCTTTTTTTTTGCTTGGGGGTGTGAACTAGTGTAGTGAAGAAATGAGTTCACATAGGTGTCTTTTCTAAAGATTTCTGACTTAAGCGAACCGGTTGACTACCCTAGATAACTTAACATCCAAATAATTCATTACCTCTGTACCAAAACTATGTGTGAAACTCAAAAGGAGGTTGTTCGGTTCAAGAAGTAAACAAACTGGTCCGGCTGTACTAGAATCCCCTTTGAAGAAAAGGAAAATATCATCCAAAAGCGGTATAAAACTATTTTATCACTCCACTCTGGGTTGGTAAACACAAACTTCTTTTCCCAATATGCCATGAACAAATTGGCCACGGCTGCTCCACAAGGGAGCCCATGGCAACTCTCGTTTCTGGACATATACCTCCCTCTCAAAGGTGAAAAGTTAGAAGTAAGGATGATATCAAGCAATTCAGTGATGTTATTAATCTCACCTGAAGGTGCACGAGTTCTATCAGAAGGAGCTCAATCCACTCTAAGGCTTCTTGATGTGGGATAGATGTGTATAAGTCCACCACATCGATGGTCAAAAGTTAGTTCAAATCTACCATTGGTATTTTATTTACTTCAGACAGAAAAGACTATGAGTCTTTACATATACTAGGTAACAGTTCCACATATTTTCTAAGTAATGAGTCAACATATTTGGAGCATGGGTAAGTAGTGGACGCCCTTCCATCAATGAGAGCTCTCATTGGTGGATCCCCAAGGTTTTTATGAACCTTGGGGATTCCAAACATCACTGGGGTTCTAGCATACAAGATGTCAATGTATTTAAAGGTGTCCTCATCTATTCTTCCGCTAATAAACAGATCTCTAAAATACCCTCTGGTTCTATTTTATATATATATGCAACTGTAAATATACGCATGTATATAGCTGGGCTATGATACAGTAGTTATGCATTACATATCTTCACAGGCCGTGCATATGAGGTGAAGGGTCAATAAACAAACGTGTAACATGCAGCTAGGATGGTGAGACATACAGACACACAATAAAAATAAACACACCACTGCTTCCCAGACCACTGGCAGGATACTACCAGTGGAAGAGATCTGCCAGGTCTAATCTTGAAACAAAGACATCAATATCCCTTGTGGGACACCCAAAAATTAATGATCATCGGAGTCAGACCTAGTAATGATTCATCAAACCAGGCTGTAGACGTACATGGACCAGTAGATTGTGCAATCCTGATAACCCATGGGTCGACACAATGTACGACATGTGTCCTGACAAGCGGAGAGTGGGCAGTGTGTAGTGGTGTGTTTATACCCCACCTGCACCCACAGTAAGGATGAGTGCTGTAGAGGAGGGGCAGGTGGCGGAACTATGGGTATGCAATTATGGGCCTAGGCATGCAGATGTTGGCTGGCGCAGTCATATTAGGACAGCCCCGGCGATGTAAGTAATATTCCGAAATGGGCATAGTTGATGCCCATACCTCTCATCCCCTAAGAGCAAATCCACTGGACAGGACATAAACCATTGGGGGAACAAATAGGGACCATACCTCTGAACTGTCCCCGATTTCCAGGTACATCCCAGATTTTGACTCAAATTCTAACTCTTAATCTCTCCTAAAACTAGTGACTTTTGGAGGAAAGGTGGTGAATTACACATAATGAATAATGACAACAATTAAGAGTTATAAACATCATTTACCTCAGAAAATGTGCATGAATTCATATGCTCTGAGTCTGTCAATGTGTCAGGTTAATAGCACTAATAATTTAAATGTGTCCCTGATGTTGTTATGACGTGTCCCTGATTCAGTTGATATTTGTCCCCAGTCGTTTGAGAGGTCTGATAGGGACAGAAAGCACATATTCCAATTGCAACCTTAGAAAGATGATAGAATATTAGGTATGCAGTAGCATGATTCGGCTGAAGGATGTGGGTTCCAAAACCCAATTACTTGTTTGCATTGAAGAGTGTCAGTTCCCATGTATTAGCCAGACAGGTGCAGATTGTAAAAGGCGCACACCAATAATATGAATCAAACTCTGGACAGGCCGCGGATTCCATACAATCGAACAGCATACTTTCGCCTAATGGGCAGCCATTCCCAATACTGTAGG
>NC_056739.1:1423004383-1423093129 GCF_019279795.1 Protopterus annectens | reverse complement strand
CTGTACTTATGCAGGCATGTGGTATCTGACCAGTATGACAGTCGTGGTCAACCACACTACTGTGGCACACATGACCTGGGCGGACATCTGCCTGGTGTGGAGCCCACATGTACATCTTCACATGCTATGCTGCCTCTGCGCGGTGTCACATGTCTGTCTCCAGCAGGGCCGTAACAGGCAGGCACGGCATGCAGTAATGTGGGACAATGCTTGCACCTTCCACTGTGCTGCACACAAGCGCACGCACACTAGTGCATACTGACATTTATCTGCGGTGCCTGGGACCTGCCTCCATGCTCTGCACAGCACACCTGCCAGTCCAGGTTGTACACGGATCATACCTCCCAGGCACATACCTGGACTGCAACACACACAGGTGAGGGATCCCACATCACACAATGTTTTACACACATACTGTATATTTTCCAAACACAATGCATCGTAGGTACTCCATGTTCGGATACCCATGTTTGTGACCGCTAGACACATTGTAACACGCAACAGAGAGTACACTGTACACCACAGGTTACATGCTGGCTGTGTTGTCATACTGTACATTGCACCTCGGACAGCTGCTACTGCCATGTGCTGACAGCAACCCACACTTCCCTAGTATGGACTCCCATGTACCCCCACCTGCCGGGCCATGCACTCCACCTAGCTGGGTGACACATTACACAACACATACCATACCCACACTACCCTCGGCATGCACCATACCTCCATGTGTCTGCTGTGTTAAACCTAGGGATATCCCCCCTCTGGTAGATGAACATATATGCTTCACGGCCCTGCTAGCCACACCCTGGACACACACCCATCGCAGCATACATGGTACATGTGCTCTACAGCCGGTACTACTGACGTCTGCTGACGGGGGTGGTTAATGGCATGGCACGCCAGCAGATGGACAGTGCACGTGACTATGCTGACACATATCACAGTGCACTTCCGCAACATGTACGCAATGGTAGAGACCATGCTATTCCACACAGAGACATGGCGATACTGGCCTTTTCACAGACGCCACGGTGGTAGTCATGTTCCATGCACATCTGCTGTATGGGCACATGTGCTGGCTGTTGCACGGTGAGTATATTCACATGTGTGGGGTGCATCACTTGACAGTCATGGTGGGTCCTCGTGGTCCATCACATGCTCCAAGGCTAGCTACCTACACTGGACTGCCGCACATTGCAGTGTGGACCCTCAGGCAGTGTGGTGGTATGTCTGTGTTGTTTGGCTACATCCACATTCGATGTAGCGTACAACAGTCACCCAGGCATTGCCGAATGAGATGTTGTTGGCAACATGCCAGGCAATGGTGTACCTACCAACAAAATACACTCTCACTCACTACAGGGTTGCAATCCATACATGGACATCACAGTGTCCCTGTGGACACATACATGGTACTGCCATGCACACGTTATGTCCTAAGACACTGTCACAATGTCACCTTCCGATCTCCCTAGCTATTATGTCCCGCCAACCTGTTTGGTATGTGTCTCCACAGCAGCCCACTGAATTAACTGCTAGCCTGTTCTTGGACGTTGTGTACCTTGACCACCGCACTACTGCATCTATCGCACTACACATGGGTGGTACTGCATTGCACATGTGGGACTGCATTCGTACACCCATGACTGGACCATTCAGTATGGCACTGGGGCACGTCCTCACATCCGTGCTTCACACACTCATTGATGACCTCCATGCCTTTACTGGCACCCTTGTTGGGCCTCTGGGTGCCACAGCACGCCACATACACATGCTGGCCACCTGTCATACCATTGCATAGGTGGTTGGTGTGGTACAGAGGGTAACAGATCAGACATTGTCCCCGCATTGCCCTTCAGCACCATTCCACATTCTGGTATTGGCAATGTACACATCCACCATCACATCATACCCTGTGTCTCAGGATGTTAGGCTATATGAATCCTGGACAGGACACACAGTGGTGCAAGCATATCATGCTACCTACTACATGTCAGGTACATGTGACATTACACAGTCCTCAGTCATGTGGCCCCTCATGTTCACTATTTGCTTACATACACAACATGCTGTCACAGAGTACTGTCCATGCCTAGATATCCCACATCTACCTACCTGGCACCATTGTAGCTCCTCCAGCGCATACTGATAACAACCGTACAGGTGTCGGTGTGGCAGATACATCGTGTGGATGTCATTGCGTCAGGTTACATCACACATGGTGCATGCACATCACCTTTGCATAGCAACAGTCATCCACTGGGTATCACATGGATACTGTCCCCATACATGCATATCACATTGTACATGGTTGCTGTACACACATGCCCCACATGGTGCTGTGGTTGCCATATTCCACTGTGGCATGGGTACATATCTGCAGGGCCACACATATCTGTACTGTGTGTGTTGCTGGTACATAGGTAGCCTTTGTACCTGTGCCATACACACATCTACACACGGGCAGGGTTACAGTAACACATTTGTGGTGTACCTTCCACAACGGCTACGACTTTACATGGCATGGCATTATCATGCCGTGATGTATGCCAGGCTCAGACAGTTTACATATGCAGATGACAGACGGGGAACACATCTGTACTCATCTGCGTACCACATACACAGGGGTGTCATCTACTCTGACATGGGCCATGTCCTCCACATTAGTGATGCATGTCGTACTCATACATGGCAAATGCAGTGGGCGGGGTGAATGGAGCACTCCTGCATATGTGCACACATGCCACATTGCATGGCCTGGGCTTCTGTTGCTGTGGAACATAGGTCCTGTGCACATCCCACAGGGACACACTGTGGCACTGTTCATGTGATAGCTCCCTTGCTGATAGGGTGACACATAGTCATGGTACCACCACAGCAGCAGTACTGTGTAGACATGCAGTTGACATCCACCTCTGCTGTTCAGTGGACAGTACCATGGGGAGGTGACACTACTGTGTACACTGCACATGTGTTTACACATGGACCTGCCGGACTTCATTGTTGCACACATTGCACCTGCTACAGATCGTTTGGACATGGTTACTTGGTGTTCCTTCCATTTCGGGTGGCTATTCTGCTACTACTCTGTCCCATATGTACAGGCCTTACATATCCTGTTAGTGTACATAACACTAGGCCATACCTCCATTATGCATGCTATGCCTGTGATACTGTGTATAATGTCTGTCATATCCACCATGACAGCTTTACATTACACATACTTGACATAGTAACCCCTACTGCGAGGCATACGTGCACGTCGTGCGCACATTACGTATGACATCGATGGTATATGCCCATACACATGTGTGCTGTGACAGTATACATACATGTCCTATCCCCTGCTGTGGCACTTCCTTGTTGGACATCCACTGCCAGCATCGGCGTGGGTGGTGGCATTGTTCTGTGTTATGCCCCCCTGTGGCAGCCCTTGGGTTATCCCGGCTGTGTACATGATGCCCCACTGCTGTGCACACGGTGTCCACATTCGTTGGTATGCTCAGCGGGATAGCACTACATAACCACCTTTCACCACTCTCTGCTTTATGGACAGGTATCCTTACTTACAAACACCGTTCACATACAGTGCAGCTTCATCATACACATTATGCGTTACACACAAGTACATCTCGTGGGTTCTACATACCTTTCCTGTGTTTCCTTCCGTTTTCCGTTGTGAGTCTCGCTATAGTGTTGTCTCTCACTCGATCCGTTTTTTATTTGTGGTTCGGTATGAGCATACAGTTTGAATATCGTAGGAGTCATCCTTATACCCGTCGTCACCTGCGACATGTGGGTTCATCACACCAATAGCTGTTCCTCGGTGTGTACTTGTGTGCATATCACCTGTGCATCTACTCCATTCGTACAGTACACGTCATAACTAGGGCATGGTTCATTCCTCACCTGGGCGTTGGTTATTTGCACTACCTTCGTGGAGATGGTCTATATTGTGTTATGTTATGTGTGACTGCAGCCGCTATGTGTGGCGTCAGGTACATTTCTTAGTGGTGTTAGCCGTGGACTGTGTGTGTTGTGTTGGGTATGGTATTATGTTCGACATGTGGGTGTCCCTGTCCTGGCGGTGTCTGTCGATGGCGTTTTGCATTCGGATGTGTAACATAGCTCTTGTATTCCTTTAAACAACGGATGCAGGTATGCATCCGCTGCTGATAGTGTTTCCCAGGTGAGATGTTGCGGTTATGCCGCTGTCATTGACTGCCTGTATGTTTGTGCTGCTATTGCGGCTTGTATCCCTTTGATATGTGCGATGGGGTATATCGGCGGTTGTGGGTGACGGGTACGGGTTGTGGGCCTTGCATTTCTACATACACGGTATGCTTGTGTGTGTGCTCCTTCCCTGCCTGGGGAGCTGGCAGTTACCTGTCTGTTTTCTGGGAGTGTAGGTTGTGTTGATGTCATCTGGTGTCGGTATCACCTGCATGTGTGCTTCCTGCATGTATTCCTCCATCACATCGGTAGTATATCTGCGATTATTCATACGTGCCGACTATCCCTTGGCATTTTGTCCCGGATATTTACAGTCATTGTGGTCCTGTACTTGGGACGGCCTGTATGCTACCGGTTGCCACCTATTCGGGTGGCGATTGCTTGTTTGACACTCGTAGAACACACAGCGGTGTTTACAGGCCGATACGTAGCCACGATCGGTGCCGGGGTAGCACATGCGTATTTCCGCGGTACATGACTATTGCTGTGTAACGTTGCCGACGTATCGTTTTGCAATTAACATATCGGTGTCATACATACGGTCATGGTTTGTACATACGTCCTTTGCATTTCATATTGGCTATATTCCTGTGGTACATTCTGGGACATTTTCGCTTTGCATCGTTTTACGTCGCCATGCACCTAGCCAGGGAGAGGCTCTCAGTACTACTTTGGGGGTACTGCTGTACATACGCCTGTGGTTCCTATACTGTATGCCTACACATGTTATTCCACTCTGCCTGTCACATGGCACCTACATACACATTTTACAGTGGCACACACATTACACTCGCACAGCGGAACACACGACACCCTCACCGCACACATACACATACTGCCGCTGTCACAGGGACAGTTGCACACAGTACCTGCGTTGCCCGCATCACCGGCGGCGGTGTCTACCTCCACCCTCATATCCTCATAATATTACCCGCACATGTACTGTTACTGTACCATGGCCTGGTGATCGTCCCGGCTCGCGATTATGCATTTAGGTAGGTTGACCTTTCCATGGGTGGCGTTTCCTGTTCTGTCAACCCTCCCGGATACTCAGGTTGTCGTTCACTATGTTTACTATGTACAGATATTGTGTCTTACTTCTCTGTCACCTTGCATCCCTCTGATTCCCTGTCTTACCTGTTGTACTTTATATATGTGTATGTGTACATATATTTCTATGTGTGTAATGATATCTATCTCCATATCTGTGTATGTACATATGTACATATGTATACACCTTGCGGCGAACGTGGCAGCATACAGCAACGCCGTCTGCTGTAGGACCCGCGTACGGTTAAGGTGTTGGCGTTCTATGCTCCGCTGGCTGTTGGGTGTGCAGTGTTTGGGTGCTGCCTATGTTGGAGTCACACATGGGACCACCCATACGGTACACATTATGGGTGGCCATGTTTGTGTGCCGTCCATTTCACTGTGTGTGCGGGTAGGGAGGTGTCAGTCCATGGGGCCTACGCTGTCAGAGTATGTGCTATATGTTCCCTCTTTGCCAGGGCATAGGCATATTGGGTACGCCTCTGTCTGCCTACTGGGGCTGGCACAGAGTGTTCATGGCGCTGAACCCCCTGTGCCTGTGCTTGCCTTGGCAGTTGTGGTGGGCTTTGTGGCCCTTCACCATTATGTCCCTGCAGCAGCTGTTTCCTCAGGATCATATTATGTAGCATGGCACATACTATGAATATGTGGGCACATGTGCCTGGGGAGTACTGCAGGGCTCCACCGGATGTATCCAAGCACTGGAACCGTGATTTCAGCATCCCAAACACACGCTCTATGATTATTCTGGTTTGTGCGTGTGCCTCATTATGGCGTTCTTGCATGTGTGTGTGTGCATTTCTGATGGGTGTCATCATCCATGGCTCCAGTGCATAGCCAGCATCCCCCACAAGGTGGCCTTGTGTGATGTCCCCCCTGGCGAATACCTGATAAAGCTGTGAGGCATGCCAGATATGGGAGTCGTGGTAGCTTCCAGGGCTGCCAGCACACACATCCATGATAATGCCCTGCGCATTGCACGCGACCTGGCAACTGATGGAGGAATCCCTTGCGGTTTATGTAGCGTCTACCCTGCTCCCAGGTGGTGACTTGATTTGTATGTGCGTACAGTCTATCGCACCCAGTACCTCCGGTATTGTGCCACACGGTGGAAGTGGCGCATATTGCTAGCCAACTCCTCCTGAGATCTGGGGAAGTATATATACTCATGGGCATAAGTAACATGGCATCCAGAAACTGGTGTAGTACCCTGGATGCTGATGCCTGTGAGATGCCCATTATATCCCCGGTTGGCCTTTGAAAGGTACCTGTAGCCAGTATTCGCATGCTTACACATACCTTTGTGTCCACTGGGATGGGCTCCCCTCTGTTGTTTCTTGTTCTCAGGCGTGGCCGGCACAGCTCTGCTATTTGCTGTAACGTGTCCCTGTCCACCCTGTAACGCTCTACTTTCTCTAGGTCTTGTAGCCCCTGGTAGGTTACCCTTGGTCTGAACACTCTCCTTCTCCTCTGAGGCCTACGGTAGTTGTCGGCACCCTCCTCCGCAACTCCGTCTGTCTCTGACACATACTGATGTATCACGGCCACGGCGGCACCCAACATATACATTTTAAAAGTTCCCCGTGTGTTTACACCTAAAGTGCAGCGTTTGGGAGTATGCGCTGTGTGTTGTGTGCATTCACACTTTATACTGTTGTGTTGTACACCCGGTGATGTCATTGGGTGTGTCTGTGCGGCCGTATCTGTGGATTATCTTCCGTGTTTTACCGTTGGCACTGCAATGCTGTTGCCTTTGGTGTTACATTACACTTGCCTGCATTGGTTTAGCTTTAGGCCTTACCTTACTGTTTCTGCACATTGCGCATACTATTTCCTGGATTGCATCCTGCAGAGCCCTGTCATGTGTCGTTTCTGGGACATGGCATATCATGCATTTTGTCTGCCGCCGCCGTTATGCTACCTCTCTACTTGGCTGTGCTGTATCGGTTCTTCACTCTTTGCAATTCTGCTACATCCCCTACTTTATTTGCATTCATATGCCTCCCCTTTCCCGTTTTGCGGGTTTCTGCATGCAGAGTTGTCAGCTGCCGCCAATTGCCCTTCGTGGGTTGATTGGTGTTGATTGCTCATTACGACTCCAATTACACTGCTTCCGCATTTCCTCATATTCTCCGCATCACCTTCCTGTATCCGTTGTTGTTGACGGGGCGGCCGTCACATGACTGGGTTACGGGAACGTAGTCATCCTCATGCACATGAATCTGTGCGCATTGTGTACTCTCAGCGCAACTATTTCCCCACACGCCGGTCCTGCTGCTGTGATGTGCATTGTACAGCCCATGTTTGCTGGGCTCCAATGTGCTTCCTCCTACAGTGGCACACCCCTCTGCGGTTGACATGTATTCCCTCTGGGCCACTCCTCGGTGTATTACCGCTGCGCCGTTTGGTGCAGCCTTACGCCAGCGGGGGTTTTGCGATTCAGTATTATCTGCCTCATTTGCATGGCATTGACTACTAATACATAGTTACGGCGAACACTGCCGCCACTCCTTGGCAACCCTTGTGCTGTGGTTGTGGCTTTCCATGCATACTATGGTGTATTGTGGCTGTGAAGCTGATGTGTATTATACTGCTCTTTTATGACATTGTCATATTATTTCATTGTTTCGCACCTTCCGCGGACATGTCCTGGGGTTCTGCTGTGGTTTCTGTGGACATACCATTTATGTCATTATTTACATTTTGTGCATGTTTTCTTTTGACATTCTCGGTGTCTTTCGCCATTGGCATATTGCAACAGTATGATACCTGACGTTGACAGCCTTCCGTTACTCCTATGTCATGTTTGGATATATGTAAACCGTTTTTTTTTTGTTTACATTGCTGTGCCCTTATGCTACACCTGCACCACTTCGTGGATCGCTATATGCCTTCATTTGCATGGTGCAACACCGCACATGGGGTGTTTAACATACCTATGCCGGAGGCGGCGCAACTCAGGCGCACGCCAGTAGTGCACGTGGAATTGGATCATACCTGAATCGCTCGGCGGCCATATCTGGTGTTGTGGCGCCTACGCTATGCGTGCGCCTGGCGCAAGGTTCATGAATCCCGGGGAGGGATGTCCAATGAGTTGTATACACTGTGCATTAGTTGTGAATGTGATAGTATGTGAACTAAATTACAAAATGAAGGGGATGGGTATATAACACCTAAAGGGTTAAGAATTCCAGGTCTGTTAACATATGCAGATGACATTATAATAATTTCAAAAAACAAAATTTGGATAAAAAAAGTAATAATTTACAGAAATAAGTGTCTAGAGATGATAGAGATGGCTTTAAATAAAGAGAAAATTAAAGGTTTAGGTGATATAGTAAACATCAGAGGTATATATATTTTACAATTAATTAAATTTCTGTGTTAGGTGTAAAATTTGGGAATAAGGATATAAGTAGAATTCAATGGGGGAAAAACAATAAAAGAAATAAAGCAAACATCTTTTCTGGACAACATATAAATTATTATTCAGAAAACAATCATATTTGAAAAATTGTTCTGATGGGAAAATAGCATACCTAGCAAATGTATTAATGTAGCCAACAACATTTGAAAAGGAAATATTGCAGATATTTTTTTAATTTATATGGGGTTCTGGATTACATGCTGTAGGTGGATTGGACACTCTAAATTGGCCATAGCTATGAGTGTGTGTGTGTGAACCTTTCTGTGGAAGGCTGGGCACTGGGCTGGCAACTCAACACTGTAAAACTCCACTGCCAATCATGAGCAGACAGGTGATCCGCTGTGGCGACCCCTAACTGTGATAAAGCCAAAAGAAGAAGAAGAAGAAAGAAGAAAGAGATTTAAGGTTAATGTATCCAGTGGTATACACTGCTTAACTAAATTTGTGCAAAGTGCAAAAGTGGATAAATGAAAAAGATGACAGATTAGTAGTAAAACTGTACAGATATAAGTATGATAACTTTTGGGGTATGGTAAAAAAGGTAAAAGAGAAAAAGTGTGTATAAATGAAGAAATTAAATGTTACCAAGAAAAATAATTTTGTGGAAAATAAAAAGTGATGATAATAGAGAAAGATAGAAAAGTATGGTATAAGAATGTAATGATAAAACATTACTATGTAAAACCATGATGAATAAAACAAGGTCCATGTCAGCAGAACTAGCTGCAAAGAGTCCATTTATTAACATCCACTTTTCATTCAAGAAAACTGAACTTCTTCAGACAAACATCAAAAGGTAACAAATGTAAAAAAAAAAAAAATTCCTTAAATACACAATTAACAACACATGGTACATTTGAATGGACCAACCAACTGGTTAAAACTCGCTAACATCAATATGTGGGAAAAAGCTGATCTCAAAACTTCTTAAAGTGCTACTGCATACAAAAGTCAGGTCTTTACAAATTGTGTTTTGAAATCAAACAACTGACCAAAATAAAATAAAAATTGTCAATGAAAATGTGTCTAAATATAAAATGTTTAAAACCAAGAAAAATGAAACATAATAAATGAAACCTATTTGATGACGAAAAGTAAGAAGTAAAACATGAAAAATAATAATGACATAGATGAAAAATGAAAATAAAAAATAAAAAATAATAATAAAATTACCTCTGCATACTTCTAAGTTTCAAAATGCAAGCTAAACTCAGTCTGTTGAAACATGTTAATGACCACCCTCAGCATAGTTTTACTTTTAGGGTGTTAGGACAGGTTCCCTTTGACATCAGGGGGGGGGGTCCTTTCCAACTATTATTAGAGCACCTAGAAGTGATTTGGCAGCTGAAACTCTGTTCATATAGACCCCCAGGTCTCAACGACAGAGTGAGTTTAGCGTGCATTTTGAAGCCAGCAACTGGATGGCTGTGAATAAATGATTTATTATATAAACATAACAAAGACTTCGATCTCACAGACCGGTTTCAGCATAGAGTTAGCTTAGCCTTCTTCAGTGTGATAAAACAGCAAACAGAAAGGAAGTCATTTATTCACAGCCATCCAGTTGCTGGCTTCAATTTTTCTTTGGATTCTACTTTGTCGTGCAATTTATCTGTGCAGGGGACTGTTTTTTGCTTACACTGTTTTCTACTTCCTGCTGGGGATCCATGATGTGCTGTGTGGATGTATCAGTCCAGTTTTTCAAGGTTTACTAAGGTTGGTGTGCTTCGCTTGCATGGAATTACTATATTTGGATTTTTATGCCATTTTTTGTCGATTTCTTCTGTGCATCTGACTATGATAAAACGAGATTTTGGTGTTTTGGCTTCGTCGGTTAAACGCAAATGAATAAGCATTTGAGGCACTTCACCACCATTATTTTTTCATTACATAACTGGCATAACCATTCAAGTTAGCGAATCTACATTGCTGTATTTTTTCCATCAGTTCTTTACATATAACTGGGGAACTGTGCAGTTGGTTTGGATTTGGTGTTTGGATTGACTTATTTCACTTGGAGAATTCCACGAAATACAATTAGAAAAGGAGCGATTTGTGTTAATCCTTCTATGGTGTAAGAAGAGCGGGGACATTTTATTGACACACCTTGTGGGATCTTACTGCCTCATTTTTTGTGGTACGTGAAGGATTAGTGTATGATTTGGTTTACCACCATTGTTTTTTCATTATAAGACTGGCGGAACTACTTGAATGAGTGACTCAACGTTGCTGTACTTTTTATCATCAGCTTTTTTGGGGGGAAACTATGCAGTTGGCTATAATATGGTGTTTGGACTGATTTACTTTATTTGGATCACTTAACTGAATGTTATAAGGAAGGGAGCAATTTGCATTAGTGTCTTCTGTCGCATGTGTGGAAGAAGAGTGGGGCAATTTATTGATACACCTTGCGGGATCTCACTGCCCTATTTTTGCTATTTTTTGTGCTTTGAAGGATTTATTTTATTTCATTTCATTTTGGACATTAATATTAAGGTACTGTCCTATTAGCTATTCAAATCATTGCTCCAAATAGGGACAATTTACATTATTATAAATAAGTAGCTTCTGGATTATGCATATTATTCATGCATAGATAAAATGAAAAATCTTTTCAGCAATAAGTCAGCTATTTAATAATAACTCTATCTGTTATTGCACAATTAAACAACAAGTCTGCTACTTAAACAAATGAATTTACTGCTGTATTATTTTGTCTGAATTAGGGGGTATGTATTCAAATATGTTTTTTGAGGCCATCACAGTAGTCTTTTGGATAAGATCACTGATGAATAGTCTTTAGTAATAAGAAGGCCCTTGACAATTGTTTGGCATCTTAACCATATATTACTCCCTAGTTTTGCTTGGTTATTCCAGCTCTTATATTTTTTATGATAACAGAGTGATTCCTTTCAATATATTCTAGTATAATTGTATATTTTTATATGGATATGGATGTTGTGTCAACACACATTCTTGCTAATAGTTGCCACTCAGTTGACTTGGTAATGTGTTTTCACTGAGCCTCTTGACGTTATACCCACTGATGACTATTTTTTCACTTGATTTACCTTTTTTCATTTGGGATGCCATCTATCCATGGTGATATTAATGTTTGTTTTTGTGAATAACCACACCAATATTGTCCTGATTTGGACGTGGCTTGTGACCATATTTATATTTATTTTTTTTTTTTTACATTCAGAAAGTAGGGTAATTGGTCCAATTGCCATTATTGTCCATTTCTGTTATCAAACAGGACGTGGTGTTGATTTCTTATTTGATACATTTCCAACACAATATGTGTTTGTCTATTCACCATGGACCTTAAAAACATTTTCTCTGGTCTCTCCTCTGATAGGGAGGACTTGGCGGTATTTGGTATTGGGACATCTTCTCATAGCTCAAATGATGTGCACATTGTTAATTCTTCACAATGCTGTGAAAAATTGTTCCTTGAACTTAATAAACAAATGAGGATGCTCAGATCTTTTGTATGGCATTTCAAGTTGTTTAAAGCTTACTTAACCAAAGGTATAACTCCAAGAGGCTTGAGGGTCAAAATCCAACCTTTGGTAGCAGACCCTGATGATATTTTGTAAAATGAGTGGTATTCTATTCAGCAGGAATGCTCTTTAAAATTTGTTGAATCACTTTCTAAATACTACACTAGAATTATTGACAAGGAGTCACCTAGGGTTAGTAAACTTGTTGCAGAGTGTGAGGGTTACAAGCATGATAGTGTATTTTCAGGTTTACTATCTAAGCTTAGTTCTGACCTCCTTACTTTTGAAGCACAACTAAAGGATAGGAAACTGAAAAAAATTAATCGTGATCAATCTGATTATGAAAGAGGGCAACCCTTTAAACAAACTAAATATGTTAAGTTTGGGAAACCATTTAACACTGATAACCCTCATCCAAAACGCAAGAGGCCAAGATCCATTTTAAAAAAACATCATGTTCATGATATATATTCTGATAACACTGATGTGGATATTTCTTCTGGCACTGATATTGACACATTGCACACCATGGATTCCCCTTCACCAAAATGCAACAATCTTGGGACCCCTTTAGGTCATGCAGGAGAGGGGGTGGGAGCAGAAAACACTGCAAAAGTCACAAGCTTACAGAACTGAATGGAAATGCTTACGAACAAATAAATACTCATGATAATGTATGTAACATTTCTGATATTGTTTTAACTGAGCAACAAATCACTCTCCTCAATAAAGGACTTTCATTTATACCTGGTTTCTTTGTCTCAGAGGATATTTTTGCTCAAGATGTAGCAAATTTTTGTAGGTTGATTAACTTAAAGTTATTTTTTCAAGATAAACAATCATTTGGCTTATCTATTGATGGCTTAAAATACCATCCTTCATCTTTTATGCCTCCCATGCATCCATCAGTCAGCTTATTTCAGCATAGTACTCTCAAAGAACTACATTTCAGCTCTAACACAGGATCACTTTTACCAAATAACATCTGTAAACTTGAAATGACATGTTTGGAGGAGCTTGTTAACAATAAACAAATAGTAATCATTAAATCTGATAAAGGAGGAGCTGTTGTAGTGATGAATTGGACGGATTATGATAAAGAAGCACATAGACAGCTTGATGATGCTAGGTACTACACCAGGATGCCTCTTGACCCAACTTCTATGTTTAAACAGCAAATTGATATATTTTTGAATTCAGCTGTTGAAAATGGTATTATTACACCTAATACTTTGAACTATTTCTGATCCAGCCAGGCAATATATCTATTTTTTACCAAAAAGTCATAAAGATCTTACACATCCACCAGGTAGACCCATTGTAGCAGGTACTGGCTGTCTTACTGAACCTTTGTTTGAATACTTGACAAAATATCTCAAACCTCTACTTTCATGGGTCAAGATCCAGGATACAAGACACCACACAGTTTCTCAGTATCATCAATGACATGCAGATTGAAAAAGACTGGTGGCTTTGTACGCTTGACGTGAGCTCATTGTATACTAATATACCTCATTGGGCAGGCCTGGATGCCATTGAATACTGGCTGGAAAAATCTAATATGTACAAACCTGGCTTTAATACATTTTTGAGCATTTTAACAGAACATGTGTTAACTAAGAATGTGTTCTTCTATGATAAACAGTGTTACCTACAGGTTAAGGGCACTGCTATGGGGGCTTCATTTGCCCCCATTTATGCTGATTTATACATGGCATACATTGAAGATCAGATCATCTATGACGATATGCACAATTTATATCTACCTAAAATCGATATCTGGCATAGGTATTTGGATGATTGCTAGATAGTGTGGAAGGCTGATATTGAATATCTACATGAATTTGTGGAATATCTGAATGCTAACAAATGGGGGTTACATTTTACAATTAATTATGACCAAAATGTTATTACTTTTTTGGATGTTAAGATCACAAGAAATCTCGATAACTCCTTTAATACTGAGGTATTCAGAAAATTTCCACAATACAACACCTTGCTCCACGCATCCAGCTTTCATCCAAAACATATCGTCAAGAATATTCCTAAGTCTCAGTTTATTCGTATGAGATGTAATTGCTCAAATGACAATATTTTCCATTCATACAGTCAGGATTTAGTACAGAGATTTAACAACAGGGGATATAAGCCGGGCCATGTCACTATTGCTAAAAGGTATGCATCACAACTGAGCAGAGATGATCTGCTCACTTACAAACAGAAACCAGGCTCTTCTTCCGCTCCACTCAGATTTACTACCACCTATGGCAGGAATATTGGACAATTCACTAATATTATTAAAAGAAACTGGAATATTCTGTCCACTGATCCTGCATTGTCTTCTGTGATATCACCAAACTGCTCTTTTTCCTTTAGAAAAGGTAAAAACCTAGGTACTTATTTAATCATTACAAACACCATTCACAATCAATGTTGCTACAAATCACTCAAACCACTCTGCTGGGTGATAAACTTATTGGATGTGTACCTTGTGGTCATTGTACCAAGTGTAAATATGTCTTAAAGACTAAAGAATTTTCAAGCAGCAATTGCAACACTGTACATGATATAAAATTTTTTGCTAATTGCAATAGTGACTGGATAATATATATGGCATGCTGTAGTTGCCGCTGTTTTTATGTAGGACAGACATTGAGGCCATTCAAGTTATGCATCTCAAAACATCTAAGTGATGTTAAATGTAAAAAACCCAGCAATGCGCTTTATAAACATACATTAAAACACCCTACAGCAAGGTTTCACTTTCTTGTTATTGATAGAATTCTAGGTGATCGTACAGTGAAATCTGGTTGGCATAAAAAATTAGATACTAAAGAGAAAAAATGGATAATTAAGTTAGGTGCTCTTTTTTATCCAGGACTTAATGAACATCTTTGAATGTCTTATTTATGTATTATTCTTTATTCATGAGTTCACCAATCATGTTTGATTATTTTTGCTTCTAATAAACATTTTTGTATTAAAGGACTTCCTTTCTGTTTGCTGTTTTATCACACTGAAGAAGGCTAAGCTAACTCTATGCCGAAACCGGTCTGTGAGATCGAAGTCTTTGTTATGTTTATATAATAAATCATTTATTCACAGCCATCCAGTTGCTGGCTTCAATTTTTCTTTCCATTATGGATTCTGTCATTTTTGTGATTAGTTTTAGTAACCTTTACAGCTACAGTCATTGTTTAAAGGTCTGAGTTCCTGTTAACTATTCTAATCTTTTATGAATACTGCATGGGTTTTTAGTTCTGTTTAAGTTTGCCTTAAATATTGCAATACAGTACTTATTTCTTTACTTGAACGTTGGCAAACAGTTATTACATTTTCACTGTTGTTGATGCTGATGAGACTGCCTTATATAGCTCTGTTTGTAAACATTTTTTTAAGTCTAACTTCTTTTTGTAAAAGGAGTTGGTTTAATGATTTGCGCAGCACCTGCTAGACAGTACAGTTTGGCCTATCATGCTAAAGACTTTTAGAGGGGCAATGAAAATGGTTTTGTACCCATTTTAACTAATAGCATTTGCTGATAACAGCATTTAGCTAATATGAGCACATGAAACATGTAAATGCAGGGAAACATGCAGATCTTTCAGTTAGCCATCTAACTCCTAACTGTGTCATCCTTGACGCATTCACTGTAATACCATTTTTTTAGATACACCTGTCTGTGCAGTCATTATTTTGGCTACACCCATTCTGTCCCACTTTGGGTATCTTTGACAGTGATGATCTTAAACAGACAACAAAATATTGTTAGGTTGTGTTGGAGATGGAGGAAAATAGGACAGCTGGAATTACTGGCCATTATTTCCTGCCTCATCAAGTAGTTTACTAGTTTCTATGACCATAACATCAATGTTTTTTTTTCCATCACATTTGTGCTGACATTTTAGACAACAACTATTTGGATGTTTTGCCACAAGCAAATCAGAATAATCATCTCTGGAAGGTCTAACAGTCAAAGTAGAGGGCTAACTGTGTAACGGATGTATATTTACTTTGGAGTCCTTGCTTTTTTGAATATTTTAAAAAAGGCATACATTTCTGGGGTGCATGCTTAATAGCCCTTTATGAAAAAGGTGTTGGTGCATGAGTGTATGTATGGTGTGAGGGCTTTCGGGAACTATGATTTAATATTTTGGGCTTTACAGGAAATTATAAATAGAGTAGTGATACAGTAATAAATTACTACTACAGCCCTTTATAAAGGTTTTTTTTTTTTTTTGCTGAATTTGCTGGTTTGCTAACTACTTTCTACTTAAGGGGGGTAGATTTTTGGATTTTTATTTAAAGAAATAAATGTAGTTCAGGCATGTGCTACAGATTGGCCTTAGGCTGGGAAAAGTAAAAACTGTATGAAATATACGAGTTTCTTTACATATTGTAATGTCATTGGGCATTGCATATATTCTTCAAAGGATTCATTTCACTGTGCAAATTACAATGTTTGAAGCCCAAGCATTTATACTTTAATTTATTTATTTTTATTTTATTTTACATTTGATGACTGGGAAAGTCCGTCTGGACTCCTTTTTCAGCATTGGCCCGGGGAGAAAAGCTTCACATTTAAGTACAGTACAGTATTAAAGCAGACAGTAACAGTGTATACATTTATGAACAATTACAATTTTGGAACATAGAGCACAATAAATACATAAAAATAGTTGCCAAGGAAAAGATGTAAAGATGTACAGTCCGCTTGCATTAGCTAAAAAAATCATGAGGAGGAGTCCACAATATAACAATATTGGAAATAGATATAGTATAAGCTATCAGCTTTGTTTAACACTGCTGTAGTGACTAGATGGAAATAATGTGATTTTGGCTCCCTATGTCACCTGTTCCCCTGGTGTGGAGCAGGGGCACAACCATTTATTACTAAGGTGGGATTTTAGGGCATTTTTAAACTCAGGTATGGAGTTTTTATTTTGTTTGTTAGACTGGTGGGTATGGTATTCCATACTCTGGCTTCATCCAGAAAAAAGGAGGTCATTGTCCCACTGTACTCATCCCTCATTAGACCCATTATAGAATACAAAGCCCCATTTGGTATGTACCTCTCAAGACATCTGCAACAACTGGAAAGGCCTCAGAAATACCTCACTAAAAGAATCACAGGCCTAAAGCAGATGCCCTACGCTGACCTTAAAAACTCCAGCTATACTCTGTCGCATATCGTCTACTCAGAGGCGATCTCTGCTTAACATACAAGGCCATGTCAAACCCAGAGCTGTTGGACATGCTACACTTAAAGAAATCCCAATCCCTCAGAGCTACACGCTCCAGGGATCTAAACCTTGTCATCACAATAAACAAAACATGCTGGAGGGATAGGTTCCTGACCCAGAGACTCCCCAGACTCTGGAATAGATTGCCCATACATGTCAAGCAGAGTGCCTCTTTGGACCTCTTCAAGAGGAACCTTGACGTTTGGATGGGAGAAAGGAAATTCACCCCAGGGATCACGTCAGTCACCCTGCTAGACAGGGGTCCAGGAAAGTAAATAATGTGGGAAGAAATAGCCAGGGAATTGTTATGGCTAGGCTTGTATAGGCCCTAGGGCTGATAGCCTAGTACCAACCTATGAACCTATGAACCTATGAACCTATATGGGAGGAGTACAGGAATTCTCCTGCAGAGTTAGAGGCCTTTGAGACTTCTAATAGTTGTGTGTTGTTGGATCGTAGAACTCTTTTACCTGTGTATGGCTTGAGTAATTTATTTAGGGATGGAATTTTTTCTGGATTGTGTAGAATTTTATGGGTTAGGGTTAGTTGGTTATACAGTAGGAGATGGGGGAATTAAAGCCATTGTAGTTGTTGTAGGACTGTGCAATGATGTGACCTATAGGTTGAATTGGTGGTAAAACTGGCAATTTTGTTGTAGCATATTTCCAATTTCATGATATCTACTTTTCTTAGGTTAGTGAGAATAGGGGAGGCATATGTAAGTGTGGAGAGTAAGTGTGTCCTGGCTATAGTTTCTTTGGTTGTTTTTTTCAGAAAGGGTTTGCTCCTGTAAAGGGTCCTGAGTTTATTGTGGACTTTTTTTATGGTGTGGGCAATGTGGATGTCAAATGTCAAGTTACAATCGATTTCTATTCCTAGAAGTTTGGTGGGATTAACAGGTGAGATGATGGTGTTCATAGGTTCATAGGTAGGTACTAGGCTATCGGCCCTGGGGCCTATACAAGCCCAGACAAAAAGGTACACTGGGTTTTGCCACCCAAGAAAATTATTTTCTTGTGCCACTGTCGAGCAGAGGCACAGAGGTGATCCCCGGGGTGAATTTCCTATTTCCCATCCAATCATCAAGATTTTTCTTGAAGAGTGCTAATTGTTTGATATAGATTAGTAGTTCATTCTAGAGTATGGGAAGTCTCTGGGACAGGAATCTATCCCTCCAGCATGTTCTGTTTATTGTGTTGACAAGGTTTAGGTCCCTAGAGCGTGTAGCTCAGAGGGATTGGGATTTCTTTAAGTGGAGCATGTCCAACAGCTCTGGGTTTGACATAGCTTTGTATGTTAGGCAGAGATCACCTCTGAATAGGCGATATGCGACAGAGTAAAGCTGGAGTTTTTTGAGACGGTCTGCATAGGGCATCTGTTTGAGGCTGGTAATCCTCTTTGTGAGGTATTTCTGTGGCCTTTAAAGTTGTTGTAGATGTCTTGTGAGGTACATACCAAAAGGAGCGTTGTACTCTATAATGGGTCTAATGAGTGATGAGTAGAGGGGAACAATGACCTCTTTTTTTCTGGGTGAGAAACCTTTTGTGATGAGGTGTGCAACATAGAAGGATTTTCTGACTACTGTGGTGATGTGATTATCAAAGGAGAGACTACTGTCCACCTGTGTCCCAAGGTCTCTTATCACACATTCAGTGTTAAGTATACTACTGCCTATGTTGTAGTTCGTGGGTACAGAGTTTTTACCAAAGGAGATGACAATGCACTTTTTGGTATTGAGCTTGAGGCCATGGCTTTGACACCAGGCATCTGTCTCAGTGAGGCCCTTTTGTAGGATGTCAGCATCGTTAGGAGTTTTGATTATGGCTCCTAGTTTGCAGTCATCTGCAAACTTCATTAGCCAAAGACCTTCTGTGTTAGCCTGTACTTCAGAGAAGTAGATACCAAACAGAAGAGGACTCAGGACTGAACCCTGTGGTACTCCACTTGTCACTGGTCTGAAGTCGGATTTGGAGTCTGCTACTTTCACAGTGTGGGTTCTGTCAGTGAGCCAGTTGGCAACCCATCTTGTGACATAGGGATTTATACCTAGTTTAGTGAGTTTATCTATAATTCCAGAGTGGGGGATGGTGTCAAAAGCATTGGCAAGATCTAGATAGGCTCTGTGAACCACCTTACCCTTGTCTCCGGCTTTGGTGACTGCTTTAAAGAAGTCTGTCAGGTTTAGGAGACATGATCTGCCTTTTACAAACCCGAACTGGGTGGGATCCAAAGTTTGGAGATTACCAATGTCTTTGTTTATAAGTTCCATGGTGATACGTTCCATGGCCATACAGACCAGGCTTGTCAGGCTAATGGGGTGGTAGTTCCTGGGGTCCGAGGTGGCTTTCCCTTTGTGGAGTGGGATAACTGTTACAGTGCCCCATTCAATGGGCAAAAAGCCTGAGGTGAGGCTATTATTGAACATAGTACTTAGGTGGGGTGCCAGTTCATTCTGTAGTTCGTGTAGAATGCAGCCTGGAATGTTGTCTTGTCCCCTGGATGCTGTGTTCTTGGCTTTGGAGAGTGTGGTTTTTACCTGTGCAGCCGTGATTACAGGAACTTTGCATTCTTCCGGTATAGAGTTGGGCTTTTTAGGGGGTGAGAGGGGGTAAAAGTTTAGCACCGAACCTATCTGCCAGGATGTTGGCAATATCAGATGGGTCTGTATATTTAGTGCCATTGTGCTGTAACTCAGAGCAGATATGAGTGTTGCCATTGAGATTCTTGACATAGCTATAGAATGCTTTGTGGTTGTCTTTAGAATCAGTGGCGATTTTGTTTTCGTAACTAGCTTTGGAGGATTTTATCAGGGATCACAGCTTCTTACTGAGGCTGACCAGGGAGCTCCTCCACTCATGGGATTTTACTCTTTTGCTACAGTTTCTTCCTTCTGTTGCACAGCTTGTTTATGGCAGGGGAACACCAGATTGGCTTCCTATTTTAGAGGATAGCGTCTTGGTTCTGTATGGGATAGCACAATCCATGCACTCATGCAAGTGCTTATAAAGTGCAATTGCATAGGATTCAGTAGTCATAACTGTATTGTCCATCTGCATGGGTGTCATGAAGTTCACCACTTCTGTCTTAATGTCAGTTAATGGTAGGGTAGTTGAAATCAGCCATTATTAGGGTGTTGGGTTGTACCTTAATATTTTCCAGTGTATCAAGCAAAGAGGAGTGGGAATCCTTGGGCATGGTGGGGGGTCTGTCGCAAGCTACAATCTGGATTGTGGTTTTGCCCAGAGTTAGTTGAACTTGGATAATCTCGGATGCATTATGCTGAGCAACTAGCTTGGAGGTGTGGATATCCTTAATGAATATGGACATGCCTCCACCTTTAGTGTTTCGGTCTAGGTTTGGTGGCCGAAAGGTGTGGTATGAATTATAGCCTGGAAATGCAAGGGTGTTTTCTGGAGCTTTGAACCAGGTCTCTGTCAATGCACAGATGTCAATGTTCTCCATTTTAAGGAGTGCCTTGAGTGAGTGCATTTTGAGGTTTAGACTTCTAGCATTGAGAGCATTACCCTCAGATTTTGCTTGCTTGTACCTGTTACAGTGGTGAATTTGTCATTTGAACCTTGCCTAAAAAAGGCACTATAGGGGTGACAAGAGCCTTTGCCAGTATCCGGAATCCCAAGGGCAACAGGTGCAGGTCATCTCTGGCAAAGCAGCATGGTCTGTCGATCATGTCACCCCAGGCAGACAGATACTGGATTCCCTTAGAATGACACCAGAAACGTAGCCAATTGTTAAAGTCAATCATTTTGTCCTTGTACTGTGGTGTCATTCTGGGTGATGGCAGGATGCTACTCAGGACTAGGGTCATACCAGCCTTGGCTACAAGATCAGAGAGCTCCTCCATGTCTCTTTTCATGTAGTCCAGGGAGGTACATCTCAGGTCATTCACACCAACATGGACAATGACAGAGTCATAGTTGTACTTGTTGTGGAGTGACCTCAGTGCATGCATTATGTGGCGGATCCTGGCCATGACAGGCAGCTGACAGTAACTTTTTCCTTGTTTAGCCTGGTGAGTGGAACATCAGTGTGCCTGACTATAGAGTCACCTATGACTAGAGTGTTGGGTACGTTACGCCTTATGGGCTGTAACTGAGTGGCACACTGAGTATGTGGGCTATGTGTCATTTGGGTTGTGTTGGGGGGGTGGAGGTTGCTTGCATTTCTGCTTTGGAGGTCTCTGTTGTTTGGGCAGATTAGTACTGAGAGCCTCTGCAAATGTAGGTGTGTGTTTTGTGGTTGTGTGTGTGTGTTTTGGTGGTGTCGGTTTTGAGGGCCTATGTGATGAGTGTGGTGCGGTGCAAGTATTTCCCTTCTCCTCTTGACTGTCTAGGCCAGTCTTTGGTAAAGAGAGCTTTGCTTCCAGTTTGGCTATATCAGTGGATCACGCACAGGTCGTAGTGTTGGGTGGTAGGAGGAGAGGGTTGTCTGTGTACATGAGGCAATTGCTGCATTGTCCCAAGATGCCCAGATTCATCAGGTAGACAGGCGAAAACACCGGGAGCTGACCATTAGACATGCCTGAATAGGTGCTTATTTATTAAGTACTAAAAACTGTTTTCCTCTAGACAAGTAAGGAAAGTTGAGTGCTGTAGTAATTTGTAACTTATTTAGTGCTTACAATAAGTTCTGAACAAGTGCTGAGATCAAAGAAACAGATGAGTGCTAAAACCAAAAAGCTGGCTAGTTGCAAGGGAAATTTTGAAAAACAAACTTAATGGCGCCAGGAATAGTTTAACCCCAGTTAAGTGGGGAGGGGGGCTTAGGAGCTCACAAACAGTCCTGGACACAGCAAATCCGTATCTGACCTGCCACAGGAAAGGGGGGAAGCAAGCTTAGAATTTTTTTTTTCAGTAAAGTGGAAATGGAGAAAGCTGGAACAGAAGTTAATTCAACATTGAGAATCTGAGTGGGTTGGCCTTCACAAATGTTCTCTATTAGATTGAGTGAACTAATGACACTAGACTGGGAGGAGTGCCACAGATCAAATATGCAGTATGGGCGGGCAACTGCAAGGCCACCAAGTATTTTAAATGAATTGCTCATTTTGCACTTCAAGTAATTTTTAGCACAGTTTTTAAACAAAGTTTTTTATAATCTTTTTAAAATCAGGTCATCCTGAGCATGCATGTTCATTCTTGGTCAGTTTTATTCATGTTTGCTCATTTATTCATGCTTATTCATTTAGCATTTGTATTTATATTGAAATGTTTTTAAATATCTGTTACTTTTGCTTTTAGAAGCTAATTGATGTTCAGCATCTGACACTTTAAATGGCTGCATTCTGCATTACTTCTGTTTGTCTGATGAAGTCTTGCTCACAGAAGCAAGACAAAAGTGCTTACACTTCTTGTTTTTATGAATTATTTCAGTATTGTCTAGAGAGGGGGTGGGTATTTCAAGAGATTCTACATTGAGTTCATTTCTGAACAGTATAGCAACTCCACCACCTTTTTTATTTTGTCTGTCTGTGCGTAGAATAATGTAACCAGGTGGTAGGATTTCACTATTTGTAATTTTGACTTTTAACCAAGTTTCTGTTATGAGAACAATGTCAGGGTTATAGTGAGTGAGAGTGGCATGGAGTTCATGGACTTTATTTGAAATGCTTCTTATATTAATGTTTAATAGAAAAAGGTCTGTGGGTTTTCTGTTGGATAATACAGTGTTATTATATTGAGCTGAGGAGATAGTGTTATGGGTGGAAGGACCTGGCTTGGAATGGATATCTCCACTGTGTAACAGTTTAGATGTTAAGTAGGTGATTAGGTATGCTAAAGTGGTCACATACTTGTTATACCTCAGAGAAGCTTTGGGGCTAAAGGTATGTGGTTGTATTAAAGCTGGATGGGTGAGGAAGGGAATTGAAATGATTACAAGTATTCAAGGTGATGGTAGTGGTGGCATGGTGAGGGGTTAAACAAGGTCTGTGGGTTTTCTGTTGGATAATACAGTGTTATTATATTGAGCTGAGGAGATAGTGTTATGGGTGGAAGGACCTGGCTTGGAATGGATATCTCCACTGTGTAACAGTTTAGATGTTAAGTAGGTGATTAGGTATGCTAAAGTGGTCACATACTTGTTATACCTCAGAGAAGCTTTGGGGCTAAAGGTATGTGGTTGTATTAAAGCTGGATGGGTGAGGAAGGGAATTGAAATGATTACAAGTATTCAAGGTGATGGTAGTGGTGGCATGGTGAGGGGTTGAGTGAGTTGGGTATGTGTGGTATGAGGTAGTATGTGCAAGCAAAGAAAGGGTGGCAAGGGTATTGGATAGTTGTAGCATAATGCTTGGGGTTATGTTCTTCATGGGGAGAGGAGCTGTCATATAGCTGAGAGTTGAGAGTTTTACCCTAGTATATTTTAACCTGTTAGGTATTTACAGGAGAGACATGATATATAAGTTATCAGAGGGGGTTGGTGAGTGTGGTGTGTGTGTAGGGGATAGTAAATTGTGGTGTTTAAATGGAAGAATGTGGGATGGTGGGAGGTGAGCTATATAAATTGGAGGAGTAGATGGAAGTTATGCTTTTAGTAGGGATTGTGTGGTGAGAAGTGCATGCAGCGGTTGGCTGAGTGGAGTAGTGATGTGGTGAGGTGTAATTTATTGTGGGTAGGTGGGGGAGTAGCTAAAGTGTTTAAATGCTAATCAGTTAGAAAAACAAACAATTCTAAATAACAGAATCAACCCAGTAATAAAATCAATACACAATCATGTGTCAAACTAATATGCTAGACTGATTGCAATGATGATTGTTTTATTTGGAAACAGAACAATATCTCCAGCTGCTAAGTATTTAAATAGCAGATAAAGCTACAAACTAAGAGCATTTTCTTTAATTTCATTTCAGCACAATTACATCTGAGCTGTATCACAGTAAGCAGAGAAAGTGCATCAGACGGGAGTCATTGCAGAATTAAATCTGCCATTAATTATAGACCGTGCAGTGTTTTGCATCAGGGGATTATAAATAGGTTTGATAGTGTATATCATGGCTATGCAGTTAAAGTGGTAAGAGATATATAATTAAATGAGCAAAAATATAAAGGACTAATTACTGTTTGGGCAAAATATCACCTCAGGCAACTTGTATTAAGGTAGGTATACATGCCACAAAGACATGCCAAGAGAGTCCCAAACGACTGTGCTATTTGTGGTTTTGAGTATAGCCTCATCCCTTTTAGTTGGTCACACCCCTTCCCATTGGCCCCACCCATTCAGCTGTCTCCTGCATCCCCCCTTTGATTTGAAGTCACTAGCTGCCACTGATTAAGGGGAAAGGATAGGAGACAGGTAAGCAGAGTGTCAGAAAAAAATGCTTTCTTTTTTTTTCCTGAGGATAGAAAACAAGGTAGTTCAGTGATCCAGATAATGGGATTTACAGCAAAGTAAGCAGAAGGCAGTGTTAGCTCTGGATGCTCTGAGTAAAATGCTAGCGTTAGCAATGGTGGCAGAGTGGTGCTTTGACTGAAGGGGTTGCAAAACCTAAAAACCTTTTCAAGAAGATCTGAATCATATTGCTGTTAATATACGGCCACAAATAACAAGTGGAATCTCATACTCTGAACAAATAGGAAAGTGCTTCTTTTCCAGCCTTTTTGTCTTTGAAGAGAAATTGAAGTTTAATGTTATACTAATGTTCATAGGTAAATATTAGGCTACTATTCTTCACAATATTACAAGTCTAGGCAAAAATAAGACATGACAGTCTTTACAATCCAGCAGTTCTATAAACCAAACGTAAAATATTTCACTGGAAGAAATTTCCCAAAAAAGCTCCATTTAAAAAAAAATCTTCAAGAATGGTTATAATATAGCTCTTTGTTAGAACAAGGTAGGTGCTTTTGTCCCATTCAGTATAAGTACATCAGAACTGAATTACTCAATACACAAATTGCTTATATTCTAGTACATCAATCAAGCTTGGAATTACTAGAAACTTTTACAACTTTAATAAATATCTTTCAAAAGGAATAAATATATATTAAAACTTCCCATGAATGAATTATCATCATAATACATATAAAAACATTTGTTACTCAAATTCATATATATATATATATATATATGCATATATATAAATATGGGCCTATGTTGCTTGATTGAAATTTCACAATCTTGATCAAGCAACATCGAAACCCATTAAAGCGAAAGTGCACTAGATCGAAAGTGCACTTTCACAAAAGCCTGTTCTCTGAACTGGAAAAAAAACAAAACTGCTTTAAACAGTATTTTGCAGGGGGGCAAGCCCCCATGTGAGGGGCCACACTCCCCACACCCCCCACTTAAATATACTAACTCTGAGAGCACACTACAGTGGGGAAAAGGGTATATTTACTTATCCCCACTGTAATGCACTTCAGAGAACCGTTTTATGCAAAATTGCACTTTTGATTTAGTGCACATTCGCTTAAATGGGTACGATCTGGTTGTCGAGAAGTCAAGAAAGTGAGTTTTTGACAATCAGAAATAGACCCATGTATGTGTGTGTGTGTGTGTGTGTGTGTGTGTGTGTGTGTGTGTGAGTGTGTGTGTGTGTGTGTGTGTGTGTGTGTGTGTGTGTGTGTGTGTGTGTGTGTGTGTGTGTGTGTGTGTGTGCATCTGTGTATATATAGATAGACATTCATAATTTAGCCGTATTGCTCAGGATGAGGGCAGCTAAATTGTTTATTCACTGTCTTGGCGATTCTGTTTTGGAGCTTCTTTGGGAAAATTCTGCCATTGCAATCTTTTTCATTCTTTTTCGTTCTTAGTTTTGGTTCTGTAAACTTGCTTTACTTTCGTTTTCTTGCATTACACCAACCCCAACTCGATGCACCTCCAGCATATGCTTATGTTTGGTAGCCTTTAACACCACCCCACACTTTGGTATCTTCAAAAGTTTAATCAAACTTTAGAGGAAAAATGGGTCACTGACAGAGCCCACTCTATCAGTAAATGGGATGTACTGTCATACAAAAGGCAAGTTACAAGTGGAGTCCCCCACAGCACACTGTCAGGACTAGTTCTCTTCAGTATTTATTTTTCTGATATCAAAGTTGAAGTAATGGGCTATGTATGATCAAGTTTTCAGATGACTGAAATATCTGGAGTTTTCATTAACTCTCCAATGGACTCTCAGAGCCTCCATGAGGGTATAACACATAGAAACCAGTGATTCAGGACCACAGTTAAAAGGTAAATGCTTAGAAATGTACCACTGTATCCTCTGGGAAACATGAGCACCGATGCACCTACTGACATAAATGACTCCCTCCTTAAAGCTGAGACAGTCATTAGAGTCCTGAGTACTTATGCAGATAATACACTTTTTTTTCTACCATGTAGCTACTGTTTCCTGAAAATCCTTCTACTAAGCCAACTTGATTATGGGGTATATCTTCTACAGCAATTGACGTTATTATAGGTTCATAGGTACATAGGTGTGTACTAGGGCTAATGGCCCTGGAGCCTTTACAAGCCTAGCCCATAGGATTACCCTGGCATCATGACACCTGACCCTAGTTCCTAGTGCCTCTGTCGAGTAAAGCCACTGGAGTGATCCTTGGAGTGAATTTTCTATTTCCCATCCACTCATCAAGATTTCTCTTGAAGAGGGCCAGTGAGGTGCTCTGCTTGACATGTATGGGAAGTCTATTTCATAGCATGGGCAATCTCTGGGTTATGAACCTGTCACTCCAGCATGTTCTGTTGATTGTGGTAATGAGGTTGAGGTCTCTGGAGTGTGTGGTGCGGAGGGATTGGGATTTCTTCTGATGTAGCATTTCGAAACGAGCTGGGTCAGACATGGCTTTGTAAGTTAAGCAGAGATCCTATAGAACCTATAATAAAAGAGAGAACCATAATAAAACTTCAAAAACTAAAACCTACCACCCTGGCAGCTGACCGACTTGCTGCAGAGTTTCTACAAAAGGCCGCTAATGTTATAGCTTACCCTATCTCCATCTTAATCAATTGCACTATCCACAAATCCTACATTCCCTCCATCTGGAAAATCTCTCATATTATACCATGACCCCCCCAAAACGTGCACACTGATTGGCCAGCGTGCACATTGTAAATCGAGTTATACTAATGGAAAAAGGTCCGGTCGCCCGGACTTTTTTCCATTAGTATAACTTTACTTTTAAAACACTGTCTCGCTATGTTAAATGGGTTTAACATAACGAGACATCTTTAAAATAAGCAACGGAGATCTCTGTTGCTTATTTTAAAGCTGTCTCGCTATGCTAAACCCATTTAACATAGCGAGACAGGTTTTAAAAAAAAGCAACGGAGAAAGCAAGATCTCCGTTGCTTTTTTTACTGTTTCGCTATGTTAAATGGGTTTAACATAGCGAGACAGTTTTAAAATAAGCAACGGACATCTCCAGACCTATAGCCATACAATTCCTTTAGCCAAAATAATGAAGAAATGTATACAGAAGCAACTCGTAACCCACCTTACTCAGAATACTCTCCTAGCCCCAACCCAGCATGGCTTCAGACCAGCCCATAGTACAACCACCATCCTTCTCTCCTTTTCTCACACTATAAACAAAACCTTAATCAGAATTTGCTCTCCTCTGCCCTCTTTCTCAATTTATTTAAAGCATTCGATATGGTAAATCACCAGCTACTCCTAGACTCTCTAAAATCACTGTCCTTAGATAACCCAGTACTCAGCTGGTTCAATTCTTACCTGCACAGCAGACAACAAGCTGTCCTGTGGAAAGACAATTTATCCCCCCTTCTACCTGTCACCCTTGGAGTACCTCAAGGTTTTATCCTGGGTCCCCTCCTTTTCTCTATATTTATTAATGACCTACCCAAAGTTATCCCAGATGCAACTTGTATACAGTATGCAGATGGCTCTACACTTATCTGCTCTGCCTCCACTCCCGCAGAGTTACAATCCCTATCCCAAATCACCTTCAACAAAGTAGAAAACTGGCTCAATAATTGTCATCTCCTACTGAACCCAAACAAAACCAAACTACTACTTTTCTCCCCCTCCTATAAGCTAACATTACCATTAATTACAGTCTCTTCCAACAATACCACCATAATCACTCCTGAACCTTGCACTAAACTACTGGGGATAATCATTGATAATAATCTGAAGTATGATGCCCATATAGACAAAACCATAAAAACAGTAAACAAAAAAATAGGCTCCATGTATAGGATTAAGCAATTCTTAACCCCATCTGCCAGAACCTCCATAGCTCACACACATCTTCTGTCAACCCTTCTCTATGCCTCACTCATCCTCACAAATCTAATCAAATCAAACCTTAACAAAATCACTAGCTGCTATAACAATATAGCTAGATTTTCCACAGGTTCAGCCTATAGAACCCACCACTGTCAAAATCTTCACAAATTAGGCTGGCTTAAACTACCCAATCAGATATTATATTATAACCAACTCATAATTATTCATAAAATCCTCTACCAACTTACCAGTACCCCCATTCTGTCTAATATTATTACCCCCGACAGCAACCTAGCAACCCTCCGCTCATCCAACAAAATGCTAGTACAAGCCACCAAAGCCAACAACTCAGCTGTAGATTCATTGTTCTCCAACTCTGCTGAAAAAAATGGAACTCCCTTCCAGCTGAACTAACCCCCACATGCTCATTGCCCCATTTCAAAATATCCTTAAAAATGTACATGAACAGTGACTGGCTCTGCCCATGTCTAAACCCTGACTAACCCAATCACAAATCAGAATAAGCAAAATAAACTCAGCTATGACCAGGTCTATACCCAGACTAACCCAATTAATATCAAGACAAAGGTCGTCCAAACATAGCTCACAGAGGTGAATACCCTTTTATTTTTTCTCCCCACCCTCACAACATACTCTTCCCTCAACCATTAGAACTCTTTTATCCCATCATCAGGAAGATAACTTACTTTTCTGCCTTCATTAAATTACTTCCTTCTTACCTAACCACCTTTCTCTTAACTATCATCCTTACCTTCTACCCGGAAATCATTCTCTTTATTATACACACCTCAGATATGTAATTGTTATCTCAGTATACCTAATCCATTTACCTACAATGTTTGTTTTTTATCTAAATGATTTTTTATCTAAATGTAACCTTGACTATAACCTGTCACTGATGTTGTTAAATGTTTATAGACATTTCTGTAACCACAAGTTTTAGTGTAATTTAATTTCAATTTGAAGCTTTTCTCCCTGGGCCTCCGCTAAAAATGGATATGTATCCAGTCGGACTTTCCCGGTTAACAAATGTAAAATAAATAAAAATAGAGATCACCTCTAAGTAAGCAATATGAGACAGAATAGTTGGAGTTTTTTCAGTCTGTCCATATAGGACATATGTTTAAGGCCTAGGATCCTCTTTGTGAGGTACTTTTGCAGCCTCTCCAGTTGTTGCAGGTGTTTAGTGAGGTACATGCCAAATGGGGCATTGTACTCAATGATTGGCCTAATAAGGGAAGAGTATTGAGAGACAATGACCTCTTTCTTCCTGGATGCAAAACCCTTAGTAAGGACTTTCTGACCACAGTAGCAATGTGGTGGTCAAAGGAGAGGTTGCTGTCAACCTGTATTCCCAGATCTCTTATAACGCCTTCTGTGTTCGGTGGACTACCATCAGTGTGGTAATTCATGGGAACTGGGTTTTTCCCAAAGGGGATGACGACACATTTTTTGGCATTGAGCTTAAGGCCATGGTCCTCACACCAGTCGTTGGTCTCAGTGAGGTCTTTCTGTAGGATGTCATCATCACTTGGGGAGTTAATAATAGCTCCCAATTTGCAATCGTCTGCCAGCTTTGTCAGCCAGAGTCCATTTATGTTGGCCTGGACTTCAGAGAAGTAAATACCAAACAGGAGAGGACCCAATATTGAACCCTGTGGGACTCCACTCATGACTGGTCAGCAGTCTGACTTGGAGTCAGCTACTTTCACACTGTGGGTTCTACCTGTGAGCCAGTTTGCAACCCTCCTAGTGATATAAGGGTTGATGCCTAGCTTAGTGAGTTTTTCTATGATTCCTGAGTGGGGAATGGTATCAAAGGCCTTGTCCAGATCAAGGTAGGCTATATGAACCACCTTGCCTTCATCCAGAGCTCTGGTGACTGACTCAGACAAGTTGACCAAGTTGAGCAGGCATGATCTACCCTTCACAAAACCAAACTGTGTGGGATCCAGAATTTAGAGATTCCCTATATCCTTGTTTATTAGGTCCATGATGATGCATTCCATAGCTCTGCATATCAGACTCATCAGGCTAATGGGGTGATAGTTCCCAGGGTCTGTAGTTGCTCCTCCTTTGTGAAGAGGGATGACTGTAGCAGTGCACCATTCGGTAGGAACAAAGCCTGAGGTGAGGCTGTGATTGAACAGGGAACACAGGTGAGGTGCCAGTTCACTCTGTAGTTCATGTAGAACACAGCCAGTAATCCTTCTTATCATACCCATAATAGAATATAATGTTCCCTTTGGTATATGTCTATCCCAACATGTCTCCATATTTCTCCATAACATGATGATCCTAGGCTATGCTTCCACTGTGAGTGGATGAATCAGTACTTTTCAGTGGAAATCCAGGGAGCTAAGGCTCAGAGAATCTCTTATCATAGAACAGTAGTGTTACTCTGGGCTACTGCTCCCCAGATTATTTCAAATGCAACCAAAAGAGTTGGCCAAGTTAATGAATTGATGCAATCCAGGAAGCCTGTGGCTTGTGTGAAAGAAATAATAAATAATTGAGAAAAGAGCTGCATGATTACAAATTAGGATGGGATTGAGCCCGACCACTCGCTATTTCTAATCCTTGAAAGTACACAGACAAGCAAATTCAACAGAATGTCTGTGACAGATCCAGAAATGAAAGAAAATAATTTCACAAACCTTGCTTAATCCTTAAGTCTAAAATTCCTTCCATAAAAGATTGAATACCATAGGGTTTGATTTTTGTTTCCACTTAAACTGAAAAGAGCAAATATAATTCATTTATTTATTTATAATGTTTTAAAAACCTATCAACTAGGCCTAAATGAGATATTTTCATAAGGCCTATTCTGCCATTTTTGTTTATTTGATAGGCTTGGGCAAGACATGCAACACATTTTTGATACGGATATTATTACAACTGATTTTCAAATGTTAATGTGGAGTCTATGTACAAGAGAATAAGATTCTATCAGGTGTAGTGAAGGCAATCTGTGCAAGGTAATGCTTTCGTGGGTCATTTCAGAAAATATTATTCTAACTCCATCAGAGAGAAAAAAGCTTATCTCCCCTCCACTCCTACCTCATCTACCTACCAAGCCTGTCCCTCCATTTCACCTGTACTACTTTCCATATGCAGGTAACAAGTAATAAAGTCCAATTCCTTGTTCTTTTACAATAAAATTAGCAAACTGAAAATACATGAACTGGTTCAATATATCTACATGTGGGAAATCATCATCAACATTTAGCTTATTTTGGTTTCCTCTTACTTGTTGCTATTGTAATTGTCTTATCTGTACAGAGATTCATCCAATGTGTCTTCCATTGCTCATTCCATTCCATTGCATTTGCCATTATGTGATGAAGTTCTTGTTTAGAGTCTGCTTGTAATGCCTCATAATCTGCATACAGCAGCTTTCCTCATCTGTCTCCTTAGACCTGTTTGCTAATGTAGTCTATTAACAATATTAAAAGCAGTGGGCTCAGAACAGAAACCTGATGCACACACACTCACACTTGGAACTTCCTGTGAATCAGAAAACTGTCATTGTGTTCTTGTACATATTCTGTACTAATTCTAGAAATGTTTCCTGGACTTCAAACCATTGCAGGACTGTCCAAATTAGCTTTCATAGGATCTTGTCATATGAGTTCTCTAAGTCTAGGCATGCCTGTTTGGACTCTTTCCTCATTTCTATCTTCTCAACTATCTGGCTCACTGCAAACATCAGTTGGATGTTCTGCATTCTGATCTGAATCCAAACTGCACATATCCCATTTTACTTTCTACTACTATGCATATTTCTTTATCAGTCCCCTTCTCTAGACCTTTCATGCAGCATGAAAGGAGTTTGATACCTCTGCATTATCCATGTTGTGAATGTCTAATAATAGATAATAATCAACACAGATACAGCGAATGCTGTAAACTGCGAAAGGCCACGTTCTCAAAGTTTTCCTTCAGGAAGAATTCACATGGCCGTAAAATAAAAAAAACAAACTTTAAAACACTAATTAAGTAGGGGGCTTCACCCCCCACACCCCTTAATGTGGAGTGCTGTGCCCCCACACCCCCTCTAACTAAATATACTAACTCTTGGATCATTCTACATTGAAGAAAAGAGCAATTACCGATAACGGCCAACTGAAATTTTTCCCAAGGAAAAAATTTGAGGAAGTGGCCATTGACGGTTTTCAGCATTCGCTGTATATGTGTCGATTATTATGTGTTTGAAGAAGAGATTCTTCTATCACATAATATAGACCCACTAATGCCTGTAATAGACTACCAAATTACATTAAAGCGAGTATTAGTTTAGATATTTTTAAGAAAAGCTTGGACACTAATTTTGCGAACAAGTGTTTTGGTATATTGGCAAGCTGGAAGAGCATTAATGCTCGTGCTTGACATTTTGTATATATGTATGTTGTCATCTGAGCTTGCTGCTTTCCCTGACTTCATCTTCCTTAGTGCTGTTCGTATTTCTTCTAGGGTGGGCTCACTTCTTCTTTCATTGTAAGGCTTCTGTGTGGATTTTTTTTTTGTTTCACTCATAGGTTCATAGGTATATACAAGGCTAATGACCACCAGGGCCTTTATAACTGTGTAGTCTGTCTCTCAGACATAGCTGTGTACTCTGTCTATCAGAGGCAGGGGGACCATGCCTGGGATGAATTTCTGATTTCCCATCCATTAGTCAGGTTATGCTGAAATAGGGTTCACATAGATGGGGAGCCTGTTCTAGAGCATGGGGATCCTCTGACATACATATCTGTTTCACCAACATGTCTTATATATATCACAAGCAAAATGTAATCCTTGGATCAAGTGGTTCTGTTGCTGTTCATTTTGTGGATGTGCAAAAGGTCCATCATGGCTGGATCCAAGGATGTCTTGTATGTCAGGCATATAGTTTCAGTAGCCCATAGGATGCAAAGTGGAGAGATTGGGCTTTAAGGCAATCAGTATATGACAATGTGTTTACAATCTGGATTCTCCAGGTAAGGAACCTTTGTGGGCATTCCAACTGTTGCATATGTCTGGTCAGGTACATGCCAAAAGCGGAATTATACTCAATGATAGGTCTGATAAGGGCCAAATAAAGTAGCACTATTACTTCTCTGGACCTGGATGCCATGCTCTTACTTTTAAGATGGGTGACATAAGAATGATTTTCTTACTACCTTGATCACATGTTGGTCAAAAACCAGATTACTGTCTATATATGTTCCCAGATAATCTGACTACTGGGTCAACTCTTAGGTGTTTTTCATCAATGGAGTAATTAGCCTGGGTGGAAGTTTTCCCAAAAGACACTATAATACATTTCTTGGCATTGAGTTTTTGTCAGTGAATTTGGTACAAGTCATTAGTCTGTGTTAGACCATATTGAAAGATGTTTGTGTTATGGGAACCTAGGATAGCTCCCAATTTGCCATCATCTGCAAACTTGGTCAGCAAGAGCCCCCTGACATTAGCCTTTACCCCAGAGAAGTAAATGCCTAATAGGAGTGGTCCCAGCATGGAGCCCTGAGGTACCCCACTGGTGACATGAGTCATATCTATGTGCCAGACAGCAATCTAGCAAGTAATGTAAGTGGTTATGACCAATTTGGTGAGTTTGTCAGCTATACCCATGTGGCGTATTGTATTGAATGCCTTAGACATGACCAGGTAGGGGGTATTCATCATTTTCCCCTAATCCACTACCTTGGTGATTTTCTTAAAGAGGTCTACCAGGTTTAGTAATTATGACCTTCCCTTGACAAAGCCAAGCTGTGTTTGATCCAGTGTCTGAAGGTTGCCTATATCTTTGTTGTTCATTTCTATGATAATTCATTCCATGGCTTTGCATATTAGACTAATCAGACTATATACCTGTCATTTCTGGGGTTGGTTGATGGTCTACGCTTTAAAGTATGATGACTGTTGTAGTCTTCCATTATTGAGGTACAAAGCCTATTTAGGGGTTGTAGCTGAAGTCTGACATTAGTGGTCTTAACAAGGCATATTGCAGACTATCTAAGAGGCATAACAGGATATTTTATGGGCCCACTGAGACTGACTTTTTTGCCTTAGTGAGGACTGCCAGGATCTGCTCCCTGCTAATAATTAGGGGGTGGGGTTATGCTACTATGTATTTCATGGAGGAGGTAGGGAAAGAGTGGGGAGTGAAGTCGGAGCTGAATTTGTCAGCCAGGAAATTTGCTAGGTCATTCTGGTCAGTGAAGGTCGCACCAATGACCACCAGTTTGGCACACTGATGTGTGCTGCCTTTGAGATATCAGACATAGCTGTAGAAGTCCTTGTAATTGTCTTTAGCTTGTAAGACTATCTTGCCCTCATAATTGGCCTTGCTGACTTAAGTAGTCTTCTTAGTTTCCTCTTTAGTTTAATTAGAGAGCACCTATCATTATGAGGTCGCTCTTCCTGATCTTAGCCATGATTTTTTCCTATGGTTATATACCCTATTAAGGGTAGGGTTCAACCAGTGTGGTTTGTTTATAGAGTTTCTTTTTGGCTTACTTCTGGTAGGTACAGCAATCTATATACAGCCATTTATGTGGTTTTACAGGATCTTTGTGAACAATATTTCATAGGGTGATCAGTGTTGGGAGGTGCAATGAATTTTGTCAAATTATCACTTAATAGCATGTAGTTTGCTTTGGAATACTTTCTGTTACAAGGTTTGCTGAGGTTACCAAGTTGATTTTCATTTTGAAGAAGATAGCTTTGTGGTCTGACTTCACCAGGGATGGTGTGAGACTTGAGGGAGGGTGCAGCACTCACTCATTTTTGTAAGTACCAGGGCCAATAAGTTTGAACTTGCCTGGCCAGAAGTGGTGGGTGTGCTTTTTTTGTTGTTGCTCCAAAAAGTTTGAACCTCTAGTAATTATGCACATTATCTGATCAAGGGTATTTCTGTTAATAACGTCCAGGAATCATTGTGTCTACAAATATGAGGCAATGTATTTTTCCCAGCCTATAAACGGGTAGTTAAAATTTCCCATGAATAGGGTATTTGGTTAAATGGTTAGTGTCTCCTGTTGGTCTAAGTACAAGCTATGGGATTATAGGGACATAGATGGTGACCTATGGCTTGCTAGGATATGATATGAGACTTTACCTGGGGTTATTTGCACATGGCTAAATTCCAGGGCATCATCCTGTCTAACCAAAGTTAAGTTATGCTTGTTACTTATATAGATTAAGGCTCCTCTGCCTTTTGTCCCTGCCTTTGCAGCTGATGGTGTAAATGTGTGGAAGGCACTGAAGTGTTACACTAACAGAGTACTTTCAGCAGAGTTAAACTATGTCTTGGTAATGGCACAGATGTCTATATTCTCCAGAGTGAGGAGAGTTTGTAGCGTGCGGAGATTCCTGTTTAGGCTCCTAGCATTGAGCAGTAACACCTTTAGGTTTAATTTGCTATTTCGGTAGGTTTGTCAATTTGGCATTATCTAAATAAGACTCTAAGCAGGTGGGTAGAGTTTTACCAAAATATTTTGAAGCCTAGGGGAGATAGGTGCAGACCATCCTTTGTAAAGCAAAATTGTTTGCTAACCATGTCTTCCCTTGCCAAAAATATTGAATACCCCTGAAAGATACCAAAAACTAAGCCAATTATTGAAGCCAATCATCTTTTGTAGCTACTGTGGCATCATCCTTGGTGAAGGTGGAATGCTGCTTGATGCAAGACACATACCTGGCTGAAATACATATTCAGAAAGATCAACAATGTTTCTCTTCATGTAGTCCAAGGAAGTATGTCTCAGGTCATTAATGCCAACATGGACTGTGATAGAATGATACTGGTACCAGCGGTGTAATGAATTGAATGCATACATAACTTGGCAGATCCTGCTTCCAGATAAGATACCAACCATTAGCATCTCTTAGTTTGGTCTGGTGAGTGGGGAATCTGTATGTCATACAATGCAGTCCCCTCTGACAAGAGTCCTGGGTAATGTGTTAGCTTGCCTTATGTGCTTTGCTCTTGGAGCTCCACCGGGTGTAAGCATATGCATGGTGTTTGATGCATTTGGCTAGTGCTTTAAAGATTGCTGAGGACAGATATTGCTGGTAATAGGCTTAGGATGTCTTTGAGGTTTGGGAAGACTGCTTCTTATTGCCTCAGCATAGATTGGTCAGTGCATGTGGTTGACCCTATGTGTGGTGGATATAGTTTATGTGTTGTTGACAAACTTGTTTCTATGTGTGATTTTTGAAATTGTATATTTGCATCTCTTACATACAGTGTTTGTTTCATTATGCTGGAAATATTCCTTCCATCTGCCTTTGATGTCCTGTGTACCAGTGAGTAGGTTATTTCTGGCATCCCTTATGAAGGATGCCTGATGGTTATACTCTTTATCTTTCTGCTTTTGCTTTGGAACCTGATGGAGTTTATTTCAGCCATCTGCTGAGTAACTTTTCAGAAGCTGGTAGACTGCATCTGATACACTGATCTTTGCTATTACAACTGTTCTCTTAGCCTCTTTGTTAGCCAGCAAGTATTCCTTCTTAGCCTGGTTCCTATTTTCATCTTCCATTTTTTAGGTATTCCTTCTTTCTTTTGATGCGTTCCTGGACTTCTGCATTTCACCACCAGCTTTCCTTATATACCGTATTTCCTTTCGTATTTGCCTCGACCACGTATCTGTATTATAGTCCTCACACACAGTGTTTTGAGGCGCTGCCATTCTTTTTTCATCTCCTCCTATTTGTTCGACCTGAGGAGCTAGAGCCCTGAATATTTCCCTGAGCTTTTTTGCTTCCTCTCTATTCAGTTTTTAGGTCTTCAGCATAATCTCTGGTGCTCTTAAAGCCTGCTTTGCCTACTGCTTGTAGTTGATTGTATCAACCAGTGTTTTATGCAATGGAACAGTTGTTTCACTGGGGATGACTTTGCAATTTCTGCTTCTATTCCACTGTTCTTTCATTGCTAGGAAGAAGTCAACTGAGTTGCATGTTGGCCACTCTTGAATGAGATCTTGTTCATAGGTTTATAGATAGGTACTAGGCTATCAGCCCAAGGGCCTCAGTAAGCCTAGCCAATAAGGTTCCCTGGCTTACGCCACCCAAGAAAGTTATTTTTCTGTGCCCCTGTTGAGCAGAGCCACAGAAGTGATCCCCGGGGTGTATTTCCTATTTCCCATCCACTCAACAAGATTTTTCTTGAAGAGTGCTAATGAGGAACTTTGCTTGACATAGATGGGTAGCTTGTTCCAGAGTATAGGAAGTCTCTGGGACATGAATCTATCCCTACAGCATGTCCTGTTTATTGTGGTGATAAGATTTAAGTCCCTATACCATGTAGCTCAGAGGGATTGGGATTTCTTTAGGTGTAGCATATCCAACAGCTCTGGGTTTAACATAGCTGTATATGTTAGGCAGAGATCTCCTCAGAGTAGGTGATATGCTACAGAGTAAAGATGGAGTTTTTTGAGACAGTCAGTGTAGGGCATCTGTTTGAGGCCATTAATCCTCTTTGTGAGATACTTCTGTGGCCTTTCCAGCTGAGGCAGATGTCTTGTGAGGTACATTCCAAAAGGGGCGTTGTACTCCATAATGGGTCTAATGAGTGCCGAGTAAAGGGGAACAATGACCTCTTTTTTCCTGGATGTGAACTCTTTTGTGATGAGGTGTGCTACATAGAAGGATTTCTTGACTACTGTGGTGATGTGATTATCAAAGGAGAGTCTTCTGTCCACCAGGGTCCCAAGGTCTCTTATAACACATCTGGCATTAAGTAGACTGCCGTTTATGTGGTAGTTCACGGGTACAGAGTTTTTACCAAAGGGGGTGACAATGCACTTTTTGGCACTGAGCTTAAGGCCATGCCTCTGACACCAGGCATCTGTATTAGCGAGGCTGTTCTGTAGGATGTCCACATCATTTGGGGACTCGACTATGGCTCCTAGTTTGCAGTCATCTGCGAACTTCATTAGCCAGAGGCCTTCTGTGTTAGCCTGTACTTCAGAGAAGAAGATACCAAACAGGAGAGGTCCCAGGACTGAACCCTGTGGTACTCCACTTGTCACTGGTTTGAAGTCAGATTTGGAGTCTGCAACTTTGACAGTGTGGGTTCTATCAGTGAGCGAGTTGGCAACCCATCTTGTGATGTAGGGATTTATACCTAGTTTAGTGAATTTAGCTATAATTCCAGAATGGGGGATGGTGTTGAAAGCCTTGGCAAGGTCAAGATAGGCTGTGTGCAACACCTTACCCTCGTCTACGGCTTTGGTGACTGCCACAAAGAAGTCAATCAGGTTCAGAAGGCATGATCTGCCTTTCCCAAACCCAAACCGGTTGGGGTCCAGAGTTTGGAGGTTACCAATGTCTTTGATTATTAGTTCCATGATGATACGTTCCATGGCCTTGCAGACCAGGCTCATCAGGCTGATAGGGCGATAGTTCCCTGGATCAGTGGTGGCTCCCCCTTTGTGAAGTGGGATAACTGTTGCTTTGCACCATTCAGTGGGCACACAGCCTGAAGTGAGACTATAATTGAACATGCTGCTTAGGTGGGTAGCCAGTATGTTCTGAAGTTCGTGTAAAATACAGCCTGGGATGTTGTCCGGTCCCATGAATGCTGTGTTTTTGCTTTTAGAGAGTGCAGCTTTTACCTGCATAGATGTGATTACAGGGACTCTGCATTCTTCCTGTATAGATATGGGCCCTTTAGGGGGTGTGTGGGGGGTAAAGTTAGCACTGAACCTATCTGCCAGCATGATGTCAATATCAGTTGGTTCTGTAATTTTCATGCCGTTGTGCTGTAACTCAGAGCAAATCTGGGTGTTGCCATTGAGATTCTTGACATAGCTATAGAATGCTTTGTGGTTGCCCTTAAAATCAGTGGTAATTTTGTTTACATAGCTAGCTTTGGAGGATCTTATAAGGGATCTCAGCTTCTTACTGAGGCTGTCCAGGCAGCTCCTCCACTCATGGGATTTTACTCTCTTTTGCAACAGTTTCTTCCTTCTGTTCTAGAGTTTGTTTATGGCAGGGGACCACCAGATTGGCTTCCTTTTTCTGGAAGATAATGTCTTGGTCCTGTTTGGGATAGCATGATCCATGCACTCGTGCAAGTGCTTATAGCGTGCATTTGTGTAGGATGCAACAGTCGTAACTGTATCGCCCATCTGCATGGGTGTCATGAAGTTCACCATTTCTGTCTTAAGAAGCATGAAGTTGGCTTTGGAAAAATGTTTTACCGTGGCTTCCTTAATGGTGGGTGGCGGCGAGATGTGGATATCTAGGGTGATTAGCTTATGGTCGGATCTGACCAACGAGGAGTTGATTTCAGGAGTGGAACACAGGTCACTCATGTTGGTAATGACTAGGTCTAGGATATTGTTGCCCCTGGTGATGGTGTGGATAAGTTGATCCACGGCATTGGAATTTATGAATTCCAGAAAGCTTTGAGTGAAGGAGTTGATACACGAGTAGTTTTCCCAGTTAATGGTGGGGTAGTTGAAATCGCCCATTATTAGGGAATTTGGTTGAACTCTAATATTTTCCAGTATATCAAGAAAAGAGGAGTGGGAATCCTGGGGCATGGTGGTGGATCTGTAGCAAGCTACAATTTGGATTGCAGTTTTGCCCAGAATTAGTTGCACTTGGATAACCTTGGATGCATTATGCTGCGCAACTAGCCTGGAGGTGTGGATACCCTTAATGAATATGGACACACCTCCGCCTTTGGTGTTCTGGTCCAGGTTAGATGGCCAAAAAGTGTGGTATGAGTTATAGCCTAGTAATGCAGGGGAGCTCTCTGGAGCCTTGAACCAGGTCTCAGTCACTGCATAGATATCGATGTTCTCCATTTTAAGAAGTGCCTCGAGTGAGTGCATTTTGAGATTTAGACTTCTAGCATTGAGTAGCATTACCCTCAGTTTTTGCTTGCCTGTTCCTGTTACGGTGGTGAATTTGTCATTTGAACCTTGCCTAAAAAAGGCACTATAGGGGTGGCAAGAGCCTTAGCCAGTATCCGGAATTCCAGGGGTGACAGGTGCAGGCCATCTCTGGCAAAGCATCATGGTCTGTCGACCATGTCGTCCCAGGCAGAGAGATACTGGATCCCCTTAGAATGACACCAGAAGCTTAGCCAATTGTTGAAGTTAATCATTTTGTCTTTGTACTGCGGTATCATTCTGGGCAATGGCAGGATGCTACTCAGGGTTAGGGTCATACCTGCCTGGGCTACAAGGTCAGAGAGCTCTTCTATGTCTCTTTTCATGTAGTCCAGGGAGGTACATCTCAGGTCATTCACACCAACATGGATAATGACCGAGTCATATCTGTACTTGTTGTGGAGTGACCTGAGTGCATGGGTTATATGGCAGATCCTGGCACTTGACAGGCAGCTGACAGTAACCTTCTTCTTGTTTAGCCTGGTGAGAGGGACATCAATGTGCCTGACTATAGAGTCACCTATGACTAGAGTCACCTATGACTAGTATGTTGGGTACGCTGGTTTGCCTTATGGGCTGTGGTTTATTGGCACACTGAGTCTGTGGGCTATGTGTCATTTGGATTGCGTTGGGGAGTGGAGGTTGCTTGTGTTTCTGCTTTGGAGGTCTCTGCTGCTTGAGCAGATTATTATTGAGAGCCTCTGTGAATGTTTTTGTGTTTCTATGTGTGGATTTTGGTGGTGTAGGTTTAGTAGGACTATGTGATGAGTGTGGTGTGGTGCAAGTGTTTACCTTCTCCTCTTGACTGTCAAGTGCAGTCTTGGTTGGAGAGAGCTTTACCTCCTGTTTGGCTAGATAAGTGCATCTACCTCAGGTTGTGGTGTTGGGTGGTAGGAGGAGAGGGTTGTCTGTGTACATGAGGCAATTGCTACATTGCATCAAGATGCCCAGATTCATCAGAGAGACAGGAGAGAACACAGGGAGCTGATCCTTCAACATGCCTGAATAAAAAATTACTTTCCTCTAGACAAGTGAGGAAAGTGAGTATAAAAGCTGTTTTTCTCTAAGCAAGTGAGGAAAGTAAGTACAAAAACTGTTTTCCTTTAGGTAAAGAGGAAGGTTGAGTGCTGTTGTAATTTGTAGCTTATTTAGTGCTAACAAGTTCTGAACAAGTGCTGAGCATGAATAAGCAAATTCAAGTGCTAAAACTAAGAATCTGTACCTGGATCTTGTGGTAGATAGGCTACCTAGTGCTTACCACTCCCATTGATAAGCTAGAAGGCTTCCTTCCAACACAGATAGGCTTGGGGGCTCAGAAGCTTACATGCAGTGCTGGATACAGCAAATCTGTATCTGGACTAGACTAGTTACAAGAAAGGTGGGAAATGAGCACAATTGCGGGCTTTTAAAACAGAAGGTTGAAAGAGATGGAAAAACTGCCTAAGTGGCCAATAAACTACAATTTCTGGGCCAGAAACCACTCTTGTGGTAGATAGGCTACCTAGTGCTTACCACTCCCACTGATAAGCTAGAAGGCTTCCCTCCAACACAGAACTGCTTGGGGGGGCTCAGAAGCTTACAAACAATCCTGGATACAGAAAATCTGTATTTGGACTAGACTAGTTACAGGAAAGGTGGGAAACAAGTGCAAACACAGGCTTTTAAACCAGAAAGTTGAAAGAGATGGAAAATCTGCCGAAACGGCCAATAAACTACAATTTCTGGGCCAGAAACCACTCTTGTGGTAGATAGGCTGCCTAGTGCTTACCACTCCCACTGATAAGCTAGAAGGCTTCCCTCCAACACAGAAAGGCTTTGGGGGCTCAGAAGCTTACAAACAGTCCTGGTTACAGCAAATCTGTATCTGGGCTAAACTAGTTGCAGGAAAGCCAGGAAGCAAGTTCAGAATTTTTTTTTTGGAAAGTGGAAAGGGAGAAAGGAGAAACAGAAGATAATTCAAAATTAAGGACTTAAGTGGCCTGCCCTTCACAAATGTTCTCTCTGTATTAGCTAGAATGTGCTAGTGACACTAGACTGGAATAGAGCTGGAATAGAGCTGAAAAGATGGGACTGGTAGGAATGTCTGAAGTCAAAATATGATCTCACTATACTCGGTTGAGAGAGCAAATGAGATAGACCTAGGAGGAGTGTATAAACACAAATTTACAGGAGGGGTGGGCAATTCCTAAGTCAACAAGAATAATACCACAACAAGAACAGTGAGGGTGCGCGGAAAACTAACTGCAGAGACAGAGAGAGACCACAGTATTCTATGAAACAATTAAACAGAAAAATAAATAACTACAGAGAGACACAGACCAATGAAACAATTAAATACACAGAAAAATAAAATAAAATGCAGTACAATCTTTAACACTGCAAGTTTATACTTAACTCGGCTAGTAATGCGGTTGATTGTAGGTATGTAGCAGAAGCCAAACAACTCAGAAACTGAGCAGTAATAAATTCAAAGATATGTGACTAACTTATAAATACACAGAAACCCTCTAGAATAAGAGTTTAACATTGTGACTGTCTTTCTTGCTGAACCATGTGTTGGCCACCATTGAGCTATTTGCCAGACAGAAGTTTAGAATGGGCTCTCCTTTTTTCCTGTTGCCCCCACCCTGACAGTCTTTGTATCCTGTTCTCTACCCCAATATGTGCCTTCAGGTAAAAATTTATCAAGACCATGTTGTCTAGTTTTATCTAGCTGATCCTGCAAAGGCTGTCTGAATGCAGTATTTCCCTTTCTATCACACTCCTGCTGTGTGTGTGTGTGTGCCATAGGCTGAGATTATGAATATTGCTCTAACTTTACACTTGAGTCTGATTGTGATGAGTCTGTCACTAATTCAAATGACATCTCTCACTGTCTCCTGATGTCTCTCCCTTACTACAGTTCTCACACCATTTCTAGTCTAGCCAACCCCTGAATAGTTGACTCTGGATCCCAGGCTAAGCAGATTTACTGCACTATCCTTCCATCTTTTCTTCCATATTCAAAGGATGTCCATCCTCATCTTTAGCATCATGTCATTTGTGCCCTGTCAGTGAAGCTGTATTTTGTGTTGCAATTCTTAGCTTATGTTTAGTAAGTTGATTGGTTTTCTGTCTAGCTTTTGCTCAGGATAGCTATCCTAGGTAACCTATGTTGGGCAAGTGGACATCAGCCAGCCAGTAGCTTACTGGCCCAGGGCTGCTGGACATTATAGTTGGCAGTGGGCACACACTGGCCAGTAGTGGCACACAGAATCCTCCTTCTATTAGCACTGGGCCCTGATGCAGGTTGGAGTAGGCTGGGTCCTCGACCCACTTATCACTGCAGAATACCCATGTCCATTTGTGTATCATTAGTCAACCTGACCAAATCACCTGAAGCCAATTTTTCACACTGTTGAGTGGCTGGCCTTGGCATGTCATGCAGTCTGTGATCCATGTCCTCCAAAGCAAAGGACAGTGTGACAACAGTCAATGCCCAAAGTAATCGGTCTATACTACTCTTCCCTCAACAGGCTCTGTCTATAGTCAGTGCTGCAGTTTTTTTTTTTTTTTACATTATTTGTCATGGCATAGAAGATAGCTTGAGCAGATAAATGTTTCGAAACTGAACATCTTATTCAGCTAATACTGCAGAGAAATATCATGTACATTCTGTGCCTGTCTCAGAAAACAATGACTATACACATGATAAAAAAGTGATAAGTATTTATAAATAGTTCCAAACCTAAAGCAGCCATTCCAAGTATTAGTGATAGATTGTAAGACATTCATTTAAAAGTAAAAAAAAAAAATGTGACTGAATGTTGAGAAATACATAATTTACATATTTATTACTGTCTCTAAAATGCAGTCTGGTATTCACTACATAATGGTGAGCAGTTATTTAACTATAACATCTTTAGTAAATGTGGATTGGAATACTTGAAACAATAAAGTAAATAAAGACATAATGCAGCCAAGGCTGCAGTAATAAAACTATGCTAACATAATTTTAAGAATGCATGCACTCCACTTCAAACAGCTTATGAGACTTATTACAATTACTATTATTACTCTTATTACTATGTTATATTCTATGAAATAGCACAGTAATTGGGAATGTAAAACTAGATTTAATTTGTTGTAGATGATTTATTTTCTTTAATACGCAAATGGTATTCAGAAAATATTAAATATTTACATATTTTAATGTTTAATTCAACATATTTTAAATTAAGTATTTGTTAGTCTAACAAGACCACATACACTTTATAAATTATGTTAGAATATCCCGTATTCTGCATTTTGAAATTATGATTTTAGACCTTCCAATATGAAAAATACAGATTGCAAAATGGAACACACATAAGGATTGCTTCTATATCAGTCAGAATATACAAACAAAACTTTGTGCTGAATTACGATTTGTTTTGCATGAACGTTTTCAAATTGCAACCTAAATATGAATGCAGTATTTTAGCAATTTCTATCTGAAACTTAAACATGTTCTACTTAAATTTGTGGATGATCCTATTTAAACTTCTGTCATCCATTTAAGGAAATAGAATTATGTCAAGAAACGTCTAACAGAAAGACACAGCTGGTAGGTTGTAACCTAATAAACAACTGCATGATCAAATTGAGAATACTGCCAGATTTCTTGCAGCTGACATTGAATTCAAGTTAATAAAGAGAAGATGAATAGGGAACATTAACGTTACATGTTGAATGTATCAATGCTTTAGCAATAAAGTCACAAATTAATACCGTACAGCAACATTTATCTTTGTAATTGACTTCAGAGTGCTTCTAAACTTGAGCTCCACTATGTTATAAAGCACAAAGCCATTTAGTAATAAGTACAATTATGCAAATAATTTATCACAGATGTACTTTACCACTTAACTGTTTCAGGGTTGTGTAAAATTCATAGCAGAATGTTATAAATAATGAAAACTGCTATGTTTGACTCAGAAAATAATAGTGATAGTATTTCTTTTAACAATAATTTAAAATGGCTTTCACAATCGTATATTTTATTACTCTGTATGTTGTTTATTGCCTTATGTGGTCCCTGAAAGAGACTGGGTTATGCAGAAGCTCTTAAAGAGGAATTATATTTGATGATAAGGAATGTCATGATGTTCAATGTCTGCACAGTCTTTTGAAAGTGAACATAGGCCACATGTTTGATTTTTAATACTTTGTGGGTCTATGTCTGTTATTAGGCTACACCTTTGACTTTTTCTAGTTTATGCATCTGTTTGTTAAATAGGAAGGCAAAAAATGTATTTCCTACAAGAAGATTTTCGTTTTTTTCTTTTGCACTTTTTTGCATGCTCTGAACCAGGCCATCTTAACTCTTCAAATATAATCTATGTTTTTTGATCGATTAACTTATTATGAAAAACACAATTCCTATTATGCGTGAACTACATAGTGTGTCTGTGTTATATGTTTGTGTATATTATGGGGTTAGAACTGAGCCTTTAGCTGAAACAAATTCTGAATGAACTTCAGCTGGGACTTGTCCTATAAATTTCTTTTCTAATCATAAATCAATGGACCTGAATTGATTTATATTTATTAGAAACATGACAAAGAATTGGCATTTTTATTTTAGTAGACTAACCCTTTCATCACTTTTAGCACTTGAGCTATTAGCATACAACTCTTGCAGTCAAATAAGAGAATTATGCAAATAGCTTAACTTCAAGAAGGTATTTAACTAGATGATGTGTTATAATACAATATTCAGACATGTTGCAAAATAGAGCACTGTTAACTCAGAGCACCTGTCTTTTAGGTTTACTCTGTGCATATCTCCATCTATAGAGCAGCAACAGACCTCATATTCCATACCTCTCAACTTCTTAGCACAACAAATCTGGACAAAACCTAAAATAATGGAGGACAATGGTCCAAAAATAGGGAAATATTTTAAATATTACTCTTATAAACTTAAAAAGTTGATAGAATAATATTTTTGTGTTAGCATTCATTTTCTGAAGGGTATGAAATGTACAACTCAAGTGTATATCAGTGTTCAATTTCTTCAATCCTCAGTGATTTGCCAGAAAACTGTAAATTTTATGTGGAACAGAACAAAAGTATGAGGCAAATATATGTACCTTCTGTTAAAATCTGGACAGTTGAGAGGTATGTCATAGTCTTACATGACTTATACAAAAGACATATACGAGTCTACTGCATATACTCAATTGATCTGAGAGTACATCACTGCAGCTCAGTCAAACAAATAAAAAAAAACATCAATTGCATACATTCTCATAATGGATTTGCTTGATCTCATCACTATATTGACAACTACGAGATTGATAAAAGTACTTTTCCTGGCCATAAGCCCACTCTCCTCACTTTACTGTTTCACACTATTGTTGCTGCATCTTGGAGAACAGGTGATTGCTGACAGGGAAAATAATGCAGTTCTCACTCTTTGTTCAAGGTACATTATTTTGTGAACACACAAAGTTCATTACCATATAAGTATTATGATCTCACTCCACTATAAAACGAACAGTGAAACATAAGTAAATGCCAATTCAAGCTATTATGCCTCAGTGACAGTGACATAAGCTTTGGGTGATCTGAGCAAGTAACTGCAACCTGGTGGAAAAATAATTTGGAAAGGTTAATGGAGAACTTTGGTTAACTTTTAAGAATCTTGTGCAGGAAAATTATGTGGTTCTTCACAATTACGACATATACTAACTTTGCATATGAAAGCTGATAAAAATTCTCAAGAATATTGCCTACTGTGAAAAACATTATGGTCTTATTTCAATCAACCACTATCAAGTATGTATTGTATGCTCTTTGCATTTTTGAGAATGTCATGCCTACCAAATCATGAAAGGTATGACATGATTTACTGTGTCTTGATTTTTAAATTCCTTTCCATTAGCTGCTGTCCCGAAAGTTCTGTTTGTCTCTCACTTTGGGATGTACATTAACTGATAAGGTCAGATGGTGAAGGAGGTATCAATATTAAGACACCAGCATACAGCCTCATAATATGGGTCAATACATTTGCTTCTCTTAGGTGTACTACGTAAATCTGTCCATAACTCTCAACTGTACTTGATTTTCAGTGACATTCCTGTTTTTGGCTCAAACTTTAGCTCTCTCCCTCTTAACAATTGTTAAACTGGTGACTTTTGGAAAAAAGCAGAAAATTCACTTAATAAATAATGACAATAATTAGAGTTATAGACTCCCTTTACTTCATACAGTTATACTAGTTCACATTATCTTATTCTGTTAATGTCTCAGGTTAATAATAGTAATATTTTAAAAGTGTCTCTTATTGTCCCTGATTATTTCTGGATTTGTCCCTAAGTCTGCTAAAATGTGTCCCTGATTTGTTGAGAGCTATGAATCTGACTTCTTTAGATGGGGGATATTACAAACCTAAGGTGACATTCTTCGGATTAAATGCTAAAAGGAGGTCCCATTAGCTAGAGTTGGTAGCATCTCACATGAATTATTAAGATCCCATGGGATTTATAACATAGGTAGTTGAATTAGTACTGTCTTTGCCAAATTAATCCAGCACTTCAAATTTCTCTAGAAACAGGCTAAATTTCTAGTTGATTAACTAGCATAATGAAAATAGAAATAGCAATTAAAGAATGTATTTCATTGCTAGATGTATGACCTTGACCATTTCTGTTCTAGGTATAGTTAATATACTGAACTTCTAAGTTGCTTTCCTTTGCTCTTATCTACTAATGTAAATGTGAGCCATATAGTTCTGCAATAAGACTGTTCAATTCTTCTATATTACCCACTATTACCTGACTTGCCTGAAATCCTATTTATACAATACTCTGCATACTTATTGTTTTTTATTTGTCTTTGCGGTTTCTGCCAGAATTTACTGCATTTGTATCATATGTCTCATAGTAATGAGGTCATATCGAAAGTTGTTTGCCTTCTACTGTAGCGAATTACATTTTGTTATGAAGTGAACATAGTGCTGTTTTCAAATGGCTGTAATTGTGTCTTTTCCTGAATGGCTGAAACATTTTTTTTTTTTTTTTTTTTTACCTAGAATTGTATTGTTGTCTCTTTGGCCTAGTTTGCATCTAAATAATGCATATTAATGACTTGTTTCTGATCTGGTGAACGAAACAAAAAAGAATAAAATGCTGTATATTCAAATTACATGAAATCTGTTTACAGAATAAATAGATGATTAAGGTCAGTGGCATTTATTTACTGTGTTGGTTGTCTGGAAAACTTGATAAACTGGTAAATCTGTGGAACTAATGGCTCTTACACCAATGCCAAAAGTATATATGTACATACATACACACACACACACACACACACACACACATATATATATATATATATATACACACACACACACACACACACACACACACACACACACACACACACACACACACACACACACACACACACACACACACACATCTATATGTAACATGTATATGTATCTCTGTCTTTCTCTCTCTCTCTCTATATATATATATATATATATATATATATATATATATATATATATACACACACATATAAATGTATATCTATAGGTATAGATATAGGTATATCTGTGTGAGTGTATCTTTATCTATAGCTATATTTATCCATCTCTCTCTATATATAGATATACATATAGATATAGATATAGATATAGATATAGATATAGATATAGACATAGATATAGATTGTGAAGTGCCGATCTTGTCTCCTGAATCTGATTGACTTCTTCAAATCGGTCTCCAAAGCTGTGGACAAGGGTATGGCAGTCCACACAGCCTATCTGGACCTCACCAAGGCCTTCGACACCATCCCCCACTCTGGAATCATAGATAAACTTACTAAGCTGGGCATAAATCCCTACGTCACTTGATGGGATGCCAACTGGCTTACTGACAGAACCCAGGCTGTAAAAGTAGCAGACTCCGAATCCAGCTCCAGACAAGTGAGAAGTGGAGTACCTCAGGGTTCAGTCCTGGGACCACTCTTGTTTGGCATCTACTTCTCTGAAGTACAAGCCAACACTAAGGGACTCTGGCTAACAAAGTTTGCAGATGACTGCAAACTGGGAACCATTATAGAATCCCCAAAATGATGTGAATATTCTACAAAAGGGCCTTACAGAAACAGATGCCTGGTGCCAGAGCCATGGGTTCAAGCTTAATGCCAAGAAATGTATAGTTATCCCCTTTGGAAAAAAACATGTACCCATGAACTACCACATAGGAGGCAGGACACTAAACATCAAAAGTGTGATGAGAGACTTAGGGACACAAGTGGACAGTGGTCTCGCTTTTGATAACCACATCGCCACAACAGTCAGGACATCCTTCTATGTGGCACACCTCATCACTAAGGGCTTTTCATCCAGAAAAAAAGAGGTCATTGTCCCACTGTACTCATCCCTCATTAGAACCATTATAGAGTATAATGCCCCATTTGGTATGTACCTCACAAGACATCTGCAACAGTTGGAAGGGCCACAGAAATACCTCACTAAAGGAATCACAGGCCTAAAGCAGATGCCATATGCTGACCGTCTAAAAAAACTCCAGCTATACTCTGTGGCATATCGTCTACTCAGAAGTGATCTCTGCTTAACATACAAGGCCATGTCAAACCCTGAGCCATTGGACATGCTCCACTTAAAGAAATCCCAATCCCTCAGAGCCACACGCTCCAGGGATCTAAACCTTATCGTCACAATGAACAAAACATGCTGGAGGGATTGATTCCTGACCCAGTGACTCCCCATACTCTGGAATAGACAGCCCATACATGTTAAGCAGAGCACCTCATTGACCCTCTTCAAAAGGAACCTTAATGATTGGCTGGGAGACAGGAAATTCACCCCAGGGATCATGTCAGTCGCACTGTTAGACAGGGGCCCAGAGAAGTAAATATTGTGGGAAGAAATTTCCAGGGAATTGTTATGGCTAGGCTTGCATAGGCCTTAGGGCCGATAGCCTAGTACCAACCTATGAACCTATGAACCTATATTGGTCCACCTACTATTATCAAAAATCCACTTCACCAAACTTCTAAAAACCGGGATGACTTCGCCAAACACTTACTTGCACAAACTCTCAGCTCACTGTAATTTTACGCCAGGAAAGTAAACACTTGGCCACCATGACTACATAACAAACCGAAGTAAATCAAACCCACCCAAGTGGGGGGCTGCACACCCCCACCACCGCTAACTAAATATACCATCTCTTAGATTGCAGTGCTATGTGGAAAAGGGCAAAGTTTACCATTGTGGTCCAGTGGTTACTTTCCCAGAATAAAATTCCGGTGATCCGAGAATTCATGCAAGTATGTGTTCAGCAAAGTCATTCTGGTTTTTAGAAGTTCGGTGAAATGGGTTTTCAATAATACTCATAGAGATATATACACACGTGTGCGTGTGTGTGTGTGTGTGTGTGTGTGTGTGTGTGTGTGTGTGTGTGTGTGTGTGTAGTACTTTACACTGGGCAGGCAAAATTTTGCTGTCTGTAATGTTAATGTAAAAATGTCAAAAAATACAAAGTCAAAGGAAAATGAACATGGTCTGAGGATTTTGTAAAACTTCTTGTTCTTCGTCTTTCGGCTGCTCCCATTAGGAGTCACCACAGTGGATCATCTGTTTCCATTTCTTCCTGTTCTCTGCATCTTGCTGTGTCACACCAACCATCTGCATGTCCTCTCTCACCGCATCCATAAACCTTATCTTAGGCCTTCCTTTTTTCCTGTTACTTGGCAGCTTCATACTTAGCATCTTTTTGCTAATATACTCTGCATCCCTCCTCAGCACATGCCCAAACCAATGTAATATTTTGTCTCCAAACCTTCCAACCTGGGCTGACCCTCTAATATACTTCTTCTAATACTGTTCACTCTCATCACACCCAGTGCAAATCTTAACATCTTTAACTCTGCCACGTCCAGCTCTGACTGCTGCCTTTTTGTCAATGCCACTGTCTCCAACCTGTATAACATAGCTGGTCTCACTACCCTCTTGTAGACCTTCCCTTTCACTCTTACTGGTACTCGTCTATCACAAATCACTCTTGAACTCTTCTCCAACCACTCCATCCTGCCTGTACTCTCTTCTTCATCTCTCTTCCACACTCAACATTACTCTGAACTGTTGATCCCAAGTATTTAAACTCATCCACCTTCACCACCTCTACTTGCTGCATCCTCACCATTCCTCTATCCTCCCTCTCATTCACAGACAAATATTCTGTCTTAGTCCTGCTGACCTTCATTCCTCTTCTCGCTAGAGCATATCTCCACCTCTCCAGAGTCTCGTCAACCTGTTCCCTACTCTCACTACAGATCACAATGTCATCGGCAAACATCATAGTCCACATGGACTCCTGTCTGATCTCGTCTGTCAACCTGTCCATCACTATTGCAAATAAAAAAGGGCTCAGAGCTGATACTTGATGTAATCCCACTTCCACCTTAAATGCATCCATCACTCCCACTGCAGATCTCACCGCTGTCACACTACCCTTGTACATATCCTGTACCACTCTTACATATTTCTCTGACACTCCTGACTTCCTCATACAATACCACAACTCCTCTCTAGGCACCCTGTCATATGCTTTCTCTAAGTCCTCAAAGACACAATGCAACTCCTTCTGACCTTCTCTGTACTTCTCCATCAACACTCTCGGAACAAACATCGCATTTGTACTGCCCTTTCCTGGCATGAAACCATACTGCTGATCACAAATCATCACCTCCCTTCTTAACCTAGCTTGCACTACTCTTTCCCATAACTTCATGCTGTGACTGATCAGTTTAATCCCTGTGTAGTTACTACAGCTCTGCACATCACCCTTATTCTTAAAAATCGGTACAAAAACACTTTTTATCCATTCCTCAGGCATCCTCTCACTTTCTAAGATTTCATTAAACAATCTAGTTAAAAACCACTGCCATTTCACCTAAACACCTCCATGCTTCCACGGGTATGTCATCTGGACCAGCAGCCTTTCCATTTTTCATCCTCTTCATAGCTATCCTTACTTCCTCCTTGCTAATCCACTGCACTTCATATGTTAAACAAACTGTAAAAATAAAATGTTACATAAATAAGCTTTTGTTTTTGGCTAAAACCATAGTGGAGTAAAGGAAATTAATTTATTATGAATGAAAATATATGATTATGGGAATGTATATTTTCCTATGGAGAACATCCATTTATTCAACTATTCAGAATGTTGAATGTTTTTCCTCCAGCTGAAGTGTTTGAAACTCATTTAATTACTTTTGCTAGTGTTAAGTTTGTGTGAGATCACAAACAGTGGGGATCAGGAATTTTATCGTATCTCGACAGTAGTCTGATCTCATTGCTGGTATGTATACATAACAGAGGGTGTGGAGAGTGTAAGGGGACTTGCCCCCCTGGAAAAAGACATGGGGCCAGATTCACGATGGCTTGCACAGAGTCTAAGAGTAGAGTAAGACTCCATGCAGCCATCATGTCCTACGAGCGATCCACGAACAGCCTGTAGGGGCATGTAAGAGAGCTCCTAAAACGGCTCTTACACGGACAGGGTTTGGATGTGCAAATTACCTCACTTGCAGACGAAAGGCATGCAAATGAGGTAAATTTGTGATCCAGGAAGCACAAACCTGTCCGTGTAGGAGCCGTGTTAGCTGCAGAAATGTAGTCAGTTGACAACTGAGTACCGTTCTGCAAATAGCACAATGGAGCCTTGTCAGCTCCAAATAAAGGTTGCATATGTTCCAGGAAGCATGCCAATGGCCACATATGTGGCCATTGGCAGCGTACCCACATGCAAAATTAAAATAAAAATGTTTAAACGTAGTGCAGCGCTGCGCAAATGGGCTGCACTGCAAAAAAACAGAAAAATAAAAATTTAAAACCTACAAACATGGGTTTTATGAAAACCATCAATTTACAATGTAAGGGAATAGCAGGCTGAAAACAACATGGCCACCGAGTAGGGGTTGCTAAGGGGGGAAGCTCAGTGTAAGACATGTAACTAAGCATTAGTAGGCAATCCAATGTAAATGAGTGTTAGGATACTGAATTGCACTTTTACATAGCAAATGAGCACATTCCCTGGAGTGTAGGAGTAGGATAAGGGGAGTAACAGAGTAGGAGATAGGTGACATCACAGGGGGGTATGTATGAAAGAAGTGAAGCTCATTGGAGCAGAGTGGCATGTGAAAGCTGTCAGTTAGACATCATTTAAAGAGGTGTGTCAACAGCTAGACAAGGGAAAGCCAGGAAATGGAAGGTGTACACTGTGGATAACACCAAAGTTTCTTACTGAGCGTGCATGCGTGCGTGTGCATGCTGGGAAGCCTGAGTAAGATGGAGTGTGCGCGTGTAAACGTGAGTGCGCGTGTTTAAGCCGGAGTAAGCATGTAGAAGCCTGTTTAAAGACTTGTAAGCGTGTTTGCTCTGGTGTGCGTGCGTTTAACCCGAATAAGCAAGTTGTAGTCCATCTAAGCATGTGTGCGTGCGTGTTTGCCCTTGTATGCGCGTCGCTCCCCCCTGAGGAAACAGACAGGAAAAAAGAAGCTCAACAAATTGTAGGAAGCTACCAGGGAATACTAGCAGAGCTAGCAGGTGAAAACAATCAGAATCAGGCAATTACACAGGCAGAACAGTAGCCCAGCCCAGCACTGAAAACTCTGCAAACAGTGCAGTATGTGTCTCTCAAGAGACACTGCAACACTGGAGTAAGCTACTAGAAGTAAAAACTGAAAAAGCTTCACTCAGACAAAAAATGCTAGGGACTGCCATAGCTGTTATAAGGCGACATATGCAACATGCTGAGGGTGGTGACAATGCAAATGCTGCCGGACAACCCACAGTGAGGAGACGGAGAAGAGACTACAGGCCTAGGGTCACCTACCAGGGGTTACATGAGCTGGAGAAAGTGGAGCTCTATAGAGTGGAAAGAGACCTCCTGCAGCAAATTGGTGAGCTGTGCAGGGCACACCTAACACACAGAACCAACAGAGGGGAACCGATTCCAGTGGAAACCAAGGTATGTGTTGGCCTAAGAATACTAGCAACAGGTACCTTTCAGAGACCAACTGGTGATATGATGGGGATATCCCAGGCATCAGCATCCAGGGTACTGCACCAGTTCCTGGACGCCATGTCAGCACATGTTGGTGATCATGTATATTTCCCCAATTCCTGGGAGGTATTGGCCAGCAATATGCATCTCTTCCAGCAAATAGCGGAATACTCTGAGGTAGTGGGTGCAATAGACTGCATGCATATACGCATCAAAGCACCAGCCGGTGAGTGGGGTAGGGCCTACATTAACTGTAAGGGCTTCCCCTCCATCAACTGCCAGGTTGTGTGTGATGTCCAGGACATTATAATGAATGTGTGTGCTGGTTGCCCTTCCCATATCTGGCATCTGACGCAGCTGTACCAGACATTTGCCAATGGGGACATCCCATATGGTCACCTACTGGGGGATGCTGGCTATGCACTGGAGCCGTTGCTGATGACACCCATCAGAAACGCACACACACCTGAAGAGGAACGCCATAATGAGGCACACACCAAACACGTAATGTAATAGAGCGTGTGTTTGGGTTGCTCAAGTCATGGTTCCGGTGCCTGGACACATCTGGTGGAGCCTTGCAGTACTCACCAACTACATGTACCCAAATTGTCATGGTATGTGCTATGCTACATAATATGATTCTGTGAAAACAGCTGCAGCAGGACCAGCATAGGCCCGGCCCAAACAGCCCCCCACCATTGCCAAGGCCATCACAGGCAGAGCGGGACTCGGAGGAGGAACAACCTGAGCCTGCCCCAGTAGGCAGAAGGAGGCGTGCCCAGTATTCCTTGGCCTTGGCAAAGAGGCAACGCATAGCACATACACTGGCTCAGTAGGAACCCTGGAAATGATACCTCTCTCTGACTCACACATATAGTAAAAGGGATGCCTAAGTTGACACAACCTGCTTTCAAACATGTACAGGGAGTGTAGTATGTGCATCCAACATAGGCAGCCCTACAGCACCACCTAAGGCATGCTTGCCATGTGTTAAGCAATGTAACACCATGTAGTATATGCAAACTTGATGACCCTGAGTAACATCCTACCCTCACCAAGCATGATGCCACAATATGAAGACAAGATGATCAATTACAACAATTGGCTTAAGTATTGTTGTTAGTCAAAGGGGATCCAATGCCTGTCAGCCTGGGATGACATGCTGAGCAAGACACGATGCTCCGCTAGGGATGGCTTGCACCTATCACCCCTGGCCTTTTGGATACTGGCAAAGGCTGTTGTCACCCCCATAGTGCCTTGAATAGGTAAGGCTCAAAACACAAACCCACCTCCATAGGTATCACAAGGGATACGAAACTAGAAGTAATGCTACCCAATGCCAGAAGTCTAAACTGCAAGATGCATGCAGTCCAAACTTTCCTCAGCATGGAGAATGTTGATATCTGTGCAGTAACAGAAACCTGGTTCAAGGTTCCCAAGAGCACCCTAGCACTACCAGGTTACACCTCATACCATGCTTTACAGCCCCAAAACATGGAACAAACTACAAAAGGAGGGTGAGTATCAATAATTGTCAAGGATACCCACACCCCCAGGTTGGTGCCACAGCATGAAGCAGCACAGACTATCCACGTGCAAGTAACAGTGGCTAAAACCGCCTCCCATTTCATAGCCTGCTACAGACCACCCTCCTAAATCCAGGAACCCCACTTGGCCTACTTGAGAACACATGAAAATATGAAGGTCTCTCCAAACAACATTATATTGGGCAACTGCAACTACCCAAACATAGACTGGGAGCATTATTCTAGCTCCAACACCCTAGGCCAAAGGTTTCTAGAATTCATAAACTGAAATGCTATGGAACAACTTGTCACCACTCTTACAAGAGGGGTAAACATACTGGACCTGATAATCACCAACATGGGGACTCTATGACCAAGACGAGAAGTGTATCCCTCACTGTTAAGATCAAACCATAGAGTAATCTCACTGGATATTCACATCCTGACCCCAGTCCCTGGCCAGAAAACGACAGTGAAAAACATGTGTAAAGCAAATTATGCACAGCTCCAAACTGAGGTGGAATCCATTAAAGCCCTTGTGCCTGTGGAAAATATGGCCCAGACCTCAGAACCCTTTATAAATACATTCTATGAACACCTTTAGGAATGCATGGATTATGCAATCCCAAATAAAACCAAGACCCAATCCTCCAAAGGCAGGCATCCTGTCTGGTGGACCCCAGCCATTAACAAACCATGCGAGAGAAGGAGGAAGCTACTACATGATAGAGCAAAACCCAAAAAGGGAAGGCATCACTGATCAGTATTATGACAAAAAAACTATGGCCACACATAAGATCCTCTAAGGCCAGCTACGAGATAAAAATTGTACAGGACACTAAGGATAATCACAAGGCTTTCTTTACTGATGGTAGGAACCTGGGTGGTAATTTCCAGATATGCTCAGAATTAGTCCAAAATGACAAACAATACACCAAACCCACAGACATTGCCAACATCCGACCTGACAGGTTCAGTGCAAACTCCCCCCCCACCAAAAGGCCGAATATCTATCCCAGCAGAGTGCTGGCCCCCTGACATTGCAGATGCTCAGGTAACAGCCAGCATCTCCAAAGCAAAACACACAGCATCAATGGGACCAGATGGTGTCCCGGGCTGCGTCCAACATGAAGTCCAAGAAGAATTCAACACCAAATAAAACTACTGCTCAATCTCAGCCTTACCACAGGATATGTACCCAGAGAGCAGTGTACAGCAACAGTGGTCCCTCTCCACAAAGGTGGCACCTGAATGGATACTGCAAACTATCACCCCAGAATCCTGACTAGCTTGATCTGCAAAGCTATGGAAAGGATCATCATGGACCTCAGAAATAAAGATATTGGGGACCTACAGACACTGGACCCTACCCAGTGTTGGCTTTCTTAAGAGCAGATCCTGCCCCTTAAACCTGGTTGAGTCATTTGAAACAGTCACCAAGGCCATTGTTGAGGGGAAGGTGGTCCACACAGCCTACCTGGACCTTGCAAAAGCCTTCCATACAATACCCCACTTGGTCATTACAGATAAGCTCACCAGCTTAAATATAAACCCCTATGTCACTAGATAGGTTGCAAACCGGCTCAAGGACAGAACTGACATGGTCAGAAATGCTGGAGCCATTTCAGAGTCCAAACCAGCTACAACTGGCATCCCACAAATCTCAGTCCTGGGACCCCCCCCCCCTGTTTGGTATATATTTCATGGAGGTACAGGCCAACATGGAAGGACTGTGTCTGAACAGGTTTGCAGATGACTACAAACTGGGTGCCATATCGGACCCTTTAGCTGACACAAGCATCCTACAAAAGGGCCTCATAGAAACAGATAACAGGTGCCACAGCCATGTCATCAAGCTAAATGCAAAAAAGTGTATAGTCATCCCCTTTGGAAAAACATAAGTGCCCACCAATTACCACATAGGTGGTAACCCATTAAGTACAGAAGAAGTAATAAGAGACCTGGGGACACAAGTTGATAGAAATCTTGCATTTGACAACCATGTGGCCATAGTGGTTATAAAAACATTTCATATACCCACCTAATCATGAAGGTATTCACATCTAGATCAGGGGAGGTCATCGTGCCTTTTCGGTCATCCTTCATCAGGCTCACAATTGAGTACAATGCCACTTGTGGGATGTACCTTAGCAGACACCTCCAGCAACTGGAAAGACCTCAAAAGTACCTCACCAGGAGGATCAAAGGGGTCTAACAGATGCCATGTGCTGCCTGATTAAACAAACTGCAGCTCCACACAGTGGCATACTGCCTGCCCAGAGGTGATCTGTGCCTGATGTATAAAGCCATGTCCAACCTGGAATCAATGCACATGCTGCACCTTGTAAAATCTGAATCCCATTGAGCTATGCACATGAGAGGCCTGAACCTCAGCACTGAAATAAATAGGACATGCTGTAGTGATTGATCCATAACCCAGAAGCTCCCTCCACTCTTGAGTAAATTCAGAGTCCAGGTTAGCCAGAGATTCCCTTATTGACTATCTTCAAGAGGAATCTTGATGAGTAGATGAGAGATTGCAGGTTTACCCTGGGTATCACTTTTATGTCACAGTTAGACAGAGGCACAGTATACTAACCTTGAAAAATGTCATGGCAAACTCCAGTTAAAATGTGTGTTGAAGGACAAACACACTCTGGCTAGGATTAGAAATGCCCTAGGGCACATAGCCTAGTGTTTGTCAATGCCCACACAAGTTGCGGAATACACTAGTAATGTTGGACAAGCCTGGTTTAAGTAAGCCATAGCTGAACAAAATGCAACATGGTCACACCTTAGTCTAAATATTTAAAGCAGTGATGGGACTCAAACCCAGGATACTGCGCATCCAAGTGAAAGGACTGAACCACTACACTATGACAATTTTGCAGTGTTTTGTCAGTATGAAAGAATGTTGACAAGTGTATGCAAACTGTCCCATGGAAAGCCTGCCGGCACAGCATAATCCCTGTTGGGTTCAGACACAAAGCAGTTGGGCAGTAAGAACACACATGACTTCCAACACACACACTATAAATGTCAAATATTGTTCAAGTTCACACACAACCCCAAATGTAGTGGACCTCAGAACTCAACATATGGAAAGGTCACACTGGGCATGCTCACACACTTTGATACATGAGACATATGTCAGGCAACAAACCATGGAAAGCCTGAACTGGGCATGCTCACACACTTATGCCGTGTCTCAGTATAGCAGTCGGCCACACATATCTGGCATTTGTATGTGTTAAGCCAGGAACCTCCCACAATACAGCAATCTGCCCAGTGCACACAGTTAAATGACAACAGAAACATAAGTAATATACTGGAACCCTGTCATGATCAAACATCTTCCACAGATACACAAGTTGTTCATAGAAACAGGGAAAGCTATGGCAATAAAGACCTGCAAACAGTTTATCAGCAACAAATATTGTGCATCCCAAACATAAACATATGGGTGCAGAGGTCGATACTAGGCTGTTTGCCCTAGGGAATACATAAGCCTAGCCAGAGTGTATTTGGTGTCTGCCTCCCCAGTACAGTAGCCTACTGTGCCTCTGTAAAGTAGGTCACAGAAGGCACCATTTAAGGCTAGTCTGCTGTGCCTCCATCAAGCAGGGACACAGTGGAGATCCCAGGGGTTGAATTTGCAATGTGACATCCATGTGGCTGGAGTTTGCTGGAAGAGGGTTGGCGAGGGGCTATGTCTAACATTAATTGGGATTCAATTCCAGACTGAGGGGAGCCTTATCTGTAGTGTCTGGGCAATTTCACTGTCAAAACTTGCAAGTGATAATTTTGAGGGATTGAAGTATCTTGCCAATACTGTTCAGAGATGTCCTCCCTCTGTGGGATATTGCTCTGTTATGTATTAGCTCCCTCCTTCTGTTGTACAGCTTATATATGGCTGGTGTCAACCAGGCAGGTCTCCTGTTGTGTTGTGAAGGTGTCTTGGTTTTATTTGGGATAGCATGATCAATGAAAACCTGCAGGTGCTCATAGAATGCATTTGTAAAGGATTCTGCAGATTGGGCTGTATAATCCCCCAGCACAGGGCCTTTGAAGTATTCCACCCCAGTCTTCACAAGTGCAAAGTCTGCTTTTGAGAAATACTTTGTTAGCAGTGATTTCCTTGCCTGGGGGTGGGGATGGGATATGGACGTCCAGGGAAAGTTGGTTATGGTCAGATCTTAACAATGGTGGTCTACCTCTGGTGTGGAATATAGAGTCCCCATGTTGGTGATGATCAGGTCCAATATGTATCCCCCCTTGTGGCTGTGGTGACTGGTTCTGCCATAGCACATGGATCCACAAATTGTAGTGGCTGTAGAGTGATATTGTTGAGGCCTGAGTACTTCCCCCAGTCAATATTCCTGTACCTGAAGTTAACCACTGTAATGGCTTATGTGAACACCTTCATATCCTACACTGTTCCCAGGGAAGCCAAGTGTGGTTCCTGGATATGGGGGGGGGGGGGTCTGTACTACGCACCAAACCAAAAGGCAGTTTTGCACAATGGTAGTTGTATATGTATGGCCTGTCATGCTTAGTGCAATGGTAACAACCCAGAGGTGTGTGTATCTGTGATGTATGTGGATACACCTCCTGGTTGTGCTGTGTGTTACAAGTTCTGTGTTCATGAAGCATGGTATAAAACATAACCAGGCAGTGCTGATGTGCATTAGTGACCCTGAACTAGGCGTCTATTAATGCACATATATTGTTATCCCCCATACTGAGGAATAGTAATAGATGTACATACCTCTTTGTAAAAACTGATGTCAGCACCCTATAAATACTGAAGGAGAAGAAAAGCCACACAGTAATGTGAATAATGCACTCTGCTAATGTGTCACTCTCAAGTGTCATAACATAGTTAGGTATGGGTTTGAATCCTGCAAATGCTCAGTGTGTGGGTGTGCAATTCCCTTTGAAAGAAATGTCCCTTTTGACAACTGGAATAACATACTACATGATGTACACTCCTCTTTGTAAAGACTGATGATGTCAGCACCCTATAAGTACAGCAGGAGAAAAGAAACTACCCAGTAATGCGAATAGCACGCTGCCCTAATGCGTCTCGCTCAAATGTCAAAACATAGTTAGGTAAAGATTTGAATCCTGCAAATGCTCAGTGTGTGTGTGTGTGTGTTGGGGGGGCAAGATGTGTGCACTTCTCTTTGAAAGAAATGCTCCTTTTGACAACTGAAATAACACACTACATGATGTACATTCCTCTTTGTAAAGACTGATGATGTCAGCACCCTGTAAGTACAGCAGGAGAAGAGAAGCCACCCAGTAATGTGAATAGCTCGCTGTGCAAATGCATTTCTCTCAAGTGTCGTAACATAGTTAGGTAGGGATTTGAATCCTGCAAATGCTCTGTGTGTGTGCGTGTGTGTGTGTGTGGTGGGGGGGCAGGATGTGTGCAATTCTCTTTGAAAGAAATGTTCCTTTTGACAACTGGAATAACACACTACATGATGTACATTCCTCTTTGTAAAGAGTGATGATGTCAGCACCCTATAAGTAGAGCAGGAGAAGAGAAACCACCAAGTAATGCGAATAGCGCGCTGCGCAAATGCGTCTCTCTCGAGTGTTATAACATAGTTAGGTAGGGGTTTGAATTCTGCAAATGCTCAGTGTGTGTGTGTTGGGGGGGAGCAGGGTGTGTGTATGTGTGCAATTCTCTTTGAAAGAAATGTCCCTTTTGACAGCTGGAATAACACACTACATGATGTACATTCCTCTTTGTAAAGACTGATGATGTCAGCACCCTATAAGTAGAGCAGGAGAAGAGAAACCACCAAGTAATGCGAATAGCGCACTGCGCAAATACATCTCTCTCAAGTGTCATAACATAGTTAGGTAGGGGTTTGAATTCTGCAAATGCTCAGTGTGTGTGTGTTTGGGGGAGCAGGGTGTGTGTATGTGTGCAATTCTCTTTGAAAGAAATGTCCCTTTTGACAACTGGAATAACACACTACATGATGTACATTCCTCTTTGTAAAGACTGATGATGTCAGCACCCTATAAGTACAGCAGGAGAAGAGAAACCACCAAGTAATGCGAATAGTGCGCTGCGCAAATGCGTCTCTCTCAAGTGTCATAACATAGTTAGGTAGGGGTTTGAATTCTGCAAATGCTCAGTGTGTGTGTGTTGGGGGGAGCATGGTGTGTGTATGTGTGCAATTCTCTTTGAAAGAAATGTCCCTTTTGACAACTGGAAAAACACACTACATGATGTACATTCCTCTTTGTAAAGACTGATGATGTCAGCACCCTATAAGTACAGCAGGAGAAGAGACGCAACCCAGTAATGCCAATAGTGCACTGTGCTAATGTGCCTCTCTCTCAAGTGTCATAACATAGTTAGGTAGAGGTTTGAATCCTACAAAAGCCATGTGTGTGTTTATCAATGTGTGTTGGGTTTTGCTTTTATTATTGTATGACATATAATTTTAACAGTAATTTCAATGCACACATCAGGTATGTGTGTGCCACATACAGATATGTACCTGTGACCTGCAATAGTTCTTATGTGTGAAGCCTGCCTCATATGAATACAATTGTTACCTTTGCCAGCATGTGCTGCAGATTCCCAGACTATACGCCATACATGTATGTTGATGACAATGCAGGCTACGGCAGTGATCTGTGTCCTAGGCCAACTGGGTGACACAGTCATGAAAGCTGTGATATATTAATGTGGGTGAGGGTTCATGTCTGGAGTATATGTCACACATGTTATAACACAGCAAAGTCTGTGAGTAATGGACATCCAGTGTAGGTGTATGGCAACTGTTGCTGATATGCATAAAGACACCTTCTTGCTTAGGCGATACACCAAGGGACTGCACAATACCTTCGGAAATGTGAATATCACAGGATAGACAAGAAAACACTTGTCCATATGTACACACCATTACCCGTTCTACATGATGGGTGCTGCCACCTACATGGTACTATTGGAATACTATGTTAAGTACATGCTGATGACAAAGTTATATTTGTGTTACAGTAATAGAGCATGGCTTGGACAACAGGTATCTGTCTGTATGATACCCTTGTGGTGGTCATGTGTGTCATGTGCAGAATGCATTGTAGGCCACTGTATGCATTTCCAGTCATGTATAAACATATCCTTAGTGTGTTGGCATGTACGTGAGACTGCTATATGGCAAACAGTATTCTTCCCAGGGATGTGTGCGGCTCAGTAAGAATAGCTACATGGTATAGTGTAGTACTGCAGGGATATCACTGACACTGGGTTTCCTACATATGTGTATCAGTTGAGGATACATCATGTAATAGGTTCATAGGTTCATACTAGGCTATCTGTCCTAGGGCAGTTATAAGCCTAGCCAGACTGTGTTTGGCTTTCGCCACCCATTTTAAACGAATTTTGCTATGGCCTTTTTCCAGGTTAGTATACTCTGCCTCTGTGTAACAGTGACACAGAAGTGAGATGTTTGTGCTGAACCTGTCAGCAATGATGTTGGCAATGTATGTGGCTTACGTGTATTCTTTGTCATTTAGGACTACTTATGAGCATATCTAGGAATTCCCACCCAGATTCCTAACATAACAAAAGAAAGCCTTGTGATTATCCTTAGTGTCTTGTGCAATTATTCTCTTGAAGCTGGCCTTAGACGATTTTATGAGTGCCCGTATTTTGTTCCAAATACTGATCAGAGATGCCTTCCCTTTTTGGGATATTGCTCGATCGTGTAGTAGCTACCTCCTTCTATTGTTTTCTGTTATGTGGCTGGGGTCCACCAGAAAGGACACCTGTCTTTGGAGGATTGGGTCTTGGTTATATTTGGAATTGCATGATCTGTGCATTCCTAAAGGTTTTCATAGAATGCGTTTATAAAGGATTCAGCAGTGTGGGCTGTATTTTCCACAGGCCCGGGGGCTTTGAAGGATTCCACCTCTGTCTCAGTTTGAGGTATGTGGAATTTGCTTTAGACAACTTTTTCACTGTGGTTTTCTGGGCAGGGGCTGGGGTTGGTATGTGAATATACAGTGAGATTACTCTATGGTCTGATCTTACCAGTGAGGGATACACTTCTGGTCTGGAGCATAGAGTCCCCATGTTTGTGATGATCAGGTGCAGTATGTTTTCCCCTCTAGTGGGAGTGGTAACAAGTTGTTCCATAGCATTTGAGTTTATGAATTCTAGGAATGTTTGGCCTAGGGTGTTGGAGCTACAGTAATGCTCCCAGTCTATGTGCGGGTAGATGAAGTTGCCCAATATAATGTTGTTTGGAGAGATCTTCATATATTCATGTGTTCTTAAGTAGGCCAAGTGGGGTTCCTGGGTTTAGGAGGGTGGTCTGTAGCAGGCTATGAACTGGAAGGCAGTTTTACCCACTGTTAGTTGCACGTGGATAGTCTGTGATGCTTCATGCTGTGGCACCAACCTGGGGGAGTGGGTATCCTTGACAATTATTGATACTCACCCCCTTTTGTAGTTAGGTCCATGTCTTGGGGCTGTAAAGCATGGTATGAGGTGTAACCTGGTAGTGCTAGGGTGCTCTTGGGAGCCTTGAACCAGGTTTCTGTTACTGCACAGATATCAACATTCTCCATGCTGAGTAGAGTTTGGACTGCATGCATCTTGCGGTTTAGATGTCTTGCATTGAGTATCATTACTTCTAGTTTCTTATAGCTTGTGATACCTATGTAGGTGGGTTTGTGCTTTGAGCCTTACCACCAGAATGCAAACCATTGACATTGGTAAACCGTATGACCTACAGCATACTGTCAAACCATGTCATACATACATGTGACCCCAGGTGAGACATATGTGTAGTACAACACAAAGTGGCCACCAATATGAACTACAATGTATGACTGCTGTGTCACATGGTGCATGTCACCCTTGCCATGTGTGCACTACGCATCTACATGCAGAGAATGCAACTTCATCTTGTTCACAAATGTATACCTGCAACTGTGTGCTGCAAACATCACACATGTACTGTCCAGTCCACAAGACATGCAGGCACAGGTACACACAACTGCCATGTGGCACATGTGCAGACATTACACTTTTGGAATTAACACTGGTGTATAAAAAACTACAATGACAATCATAGTGTTAATGCATCAGGCATGCCGGGATATACCCACAATGATATCATTACACTGTACTGTTAACAACATGATAATATTACTACAGTGCTATGTAGTCACCCTGTGCATCAGCACCATGCTATCCTGTTCCTGAATCAATGTTACAGATTGATGTAGGTGGCATGGTTTCATCATATGCACAGGGTGTGTACTTGGTTTGCCAGAGTCTGCCATTAACACATCCAATCAACATGTATGTGTGTGTGTATGTGTGTGTGTGTGTGTTAGTGAGGGACAACAGTACAACATGGGGCAATGTAAACCGTATGACCTACAGCATACTGTCAAACCATGTCATACATACATGTGACCCCAGGTGAGACATATGTGTAGTACAACACAAAGTGGCCACCAATATGAACTACAATGTATGACTGCTGTGTCACATGGTGCATGTCACCCTTGCCATGTGTGCACTACGCATCTACATGCAGAGAATGCAACTTCACCTTGTTCACAAATGTATACCTGCAACTGTGTGCTGCAAACATCACACATGTACTGTCCAGTCCACAAGACATGCAGGCACAGGTACACACAACTGCCATGTGGCACATGTGCAGACATTACACTTTTGGAATTAACACTGGTGTATAAAAAACTACAATGACAATCATAGTGTTAATGCATCAGGCATGCCGGGATATACCCACAATGATATCATTACACTGTACTGTTAACAACATGATAATATTACTACAGTGCTATGTAGTCACCCTGTGCATCAGCACCATGCTATCCTGTTCCTGAATCAATGTTACAGATTGATGTAGGTGGCATGGTTTCATCATATGCACAGGGTGTGTACTTGGTTTGCCAGAGTCTGCCATTAACACATCCAATCAACATGTATGTGTGTGTGTGTGTGTGTGTTAGTGAGGGACAACAGTACAACATGGGGCAATGTTGATGCGGTGTGTGTGTGTATGTGTTAGCCCTAGGTGTTAGCATTATGCATGTGTGTATGCATGCACACAGTTCCACCACATGGCTGCCATATACGGGTGTTTGTGGACAGCCACAGACTGTACCTGCCAGGTCATATAGATCACTGTCTCTGGCCATGGACATGGTACCTGTGCCTGGCAGGGGTGCTACGGACAATATCAGGTACTAAGCCAGACTAAGTACTGTCATCAGAAGCATTGGGTTGCTGACTGGACACATGTGCCTGCTGGGGCTGTCCAGAGCCATGTGCACATGGTCTTCTAGGATGGTCTGATGTCAGCACAGACCCAGCATTGCTGGTGCTGGTACTGGCACTATGGGAGCGGCTGCAGGTTTGTTGTCATCCGCGACGACTGCCAGCTGCTGATGTTGCTGGCATACATCCACGTTGATGCCTCAACCATCCTGCATTGCCCTGGCTCATGGACATGTAGTTGTGGAGCAGATCTAATGTGTCCCCCAACGTCTATCAATGACCTCGCGGACAGTACGGATGGCAGCCGCAACGTCACGCATAGTGTCATTCATAGCAGTGCGATGTGCTCTAAGCTCCCTCAGACCCTGTCTGGTGTACCGTTCCATAGGTGCCTGTGCCTGAATTACAGCCCGGAACATAGCTGAGGTTGAAAGACCTCTGTGGGCACGTCTGACAGGGGCAGTATGACCATGGATGCTCTCAAGAGAACCCCTGGACATCTGCCTGTGTGGTACCATGTCAGGACTCTGGCCATGGCTGCTGTCAGGGGATGCATGCACCACTGATACCACAATACCCTAGTCAATGCCCGCTGTATGCTGTCCCTCAGCTAAGGACATTGGTGACAATGGATGTATCGGCAGGATGACTGTGCGCATTGATGGGGTTGACTGCTGTGTACTGTCGACTGACTGACCAACAACAGACCCTGTCACACCTCCCTATGCCATTACACATGTATCATCATTATCACTATCACCAGCAGTGGCTTTAGGTCCCCTGCTGCATGCCAACAGAGCAACACCAGAACCTGTGAGAGGAAGACAGGAAACACAGTTTACAATGTGTACACAATGTTACCACACATACACATGGGCACACATGCACACATGCACACGGGCAGACATGCACACATGCACACACGCACACGTGCACACATGTACACATGCACACGTGCGCATGTGCACACATGCACACATGCACACGGGCACACATGCACACATGCACACATGCACACGGGCACACATGCACTCATGCACACATGCACAAAGGCACACATGCACACATGCACACATGCACACTTCTCAGTACAGCAGATACAAACACACACACACCTGCAATCCAACACATACACAATACTGTTTGAGGGTATTATTAGTATAAATATTATTATTACTATTAATAGTATTGTTATTACACACTCACCAGCATGGATTGGCTGCATTGCTGTTACTCCAGAGGGACCTGCACAAATAAGAGAGTTATTGTCAGTGGCTACAACTGTGCTATTGATACTGTGAGTATGCTACAGTACAGTAGTACAACAGTTGGCTTTCACAGGTGTAGTGATGATATTCAGAGTATCAATCTTGCACAAGAATAGGCAGGATAACAGCTACAAACACAGTACACATCTCACACATGCATAAACTACCAGTGCAGAGAACAGTCAACTGCAGATATGGCACGTTACCTGCACCCTCCATGTCCACATGCTGGGTGGCTCCGACCACCATCATGACACATGTCTGTGGATGATGTTGTTGTTGGCCTGGAGCCACAACACTTAGAAGTAGCTCCTCCACTCTGGTGAGAGGGGGTGGATAGGTACCCCACCACCTGTGGCAAGCTGTTGTCTGTGGATATCAGATGCACGCTGATGGACATTTCTAATTAAATCACTGCAGTGATGGCGTACCTGCTCATATGTCCGGTTATGCATGCCTATGTCATTTACCCGACGGACAAGGTCTTGCCACAGTGCATCCCTCTCCTGCTGGTTCTGGCTGGTCCTGGAAAACAGTGTACTGAAATCCTGCACCAGGCTCTGGTGTATCTCCTCATCCTCTGCAGCTGAATAACACAGGTTGCGGTGATGCACCATCGCCCTGGAAGGAAAAGATAAATATGTGAGCAAGTCATATGGCACACGTAATACTCTACTGTACTGATATCACTGAACTGCCATATATAGCATCTGTCTGTCTATCAGGGGATACACATGTACATTACCACATATCAGTGCTCAGCCTACAACTGTGTGACAGTGCCTGCCACACTCCATACAACAAACTAGTATACACCAGCACTCGGCACACTGTTTGAGGTACACTGCACAACCTCACACTGGGGGTATGTATCAAGCTACTGGATGGAGAATATTGTCATCCCATGCAATGCATGCAATGCACATCTACAGTTTCACTGGTAATCCACCCTAGTCTTTGCTGCCATACCCCTACCTACACAGCAGTCGTACACAGGGAACTACTGCACAGCATATGGAAATCTAGTATGTTAGTATCCCAATAAGTGACACATCTTTCTCTGGCCTCACACCAAAGACACAGACTACCATGACAGACACAAAGTCACGCTGAGCAAAAACACCATTACAGACCTTGCACACAGTCAGTGTCACACTCATTCCACCTCACATAGTTGGTATTGCACTGAGTACATGTGTGTGTGCATTGTGTCATAGGTAGGTACTATGCTATTGGCCCTGGGCCTATGGCAGCATAGCCTTATGCTACCCTGCCCCTTGGGACACATGTAATGTGATTGTACTTGCTCCTGTCAAACAGTTACACAGAGGTGACTCACACGGCATATTACCTATCTCCATAACATTCATCAGGGGTATGTCTGACATCTACTAATGAGGAGCCTTGTTTGTTAATGCTGGGTGGTTTAGTCCAGGGTATGGCATATTTGTGGATATCAAAGTGGAGGCTATTGTACACTTGTTTTCCATGTTCGCTTCTGACACCTCCAGTAGTAGGCAGGCAACCACCTATGTGGTAGTTAGTGGTTAAAGTGTTTTGGAATGGGGTATGGTACTCCTGTATCCACACTGGTGTTCAGTCCATGCCTTGGTCACCAGTCAGCTGTTGCAATTCATCTGTCCCCATGTCCCTCTCTCACTCTATATATAAATATAAATATATATATATATATATATATATATATATATATATATATATATATATATATATAGATAGATAGATATATTCATATACATACATATCTATAGACATTCATATCTATCCGTATATGTGTATGTATCTATATATATCTATATATGTATGTGTCTATTACATCTATATGCATATACATATTCTATCTATCTATCTATATATGTCTATATATCTATACATACCTCTCTATGTAACTATAGATATATATATATATATATATATATATATATATATATATATATATATATATATATATATATATATACATACCCATACACACACACATACCTATAAACATCCATTGCTGTACAACTACATGCACATCTTGGCACATAGAATGCCCACCTTTCATGGTGGGGATGTCACTTCTGTAACAGTTGTGAGACATACCATTCTGTAATGATATTGCACAGTGTTATGCAGAATGCATTATGCTGTCCTCTGGCCGTATAGCTGTAGCAGGCCTCACTGGCTCAGTCTCACAGAAGTTCACCACCACATGACATATACCTGCTCCGCATGCTGTTTTCAATGCCACACACTACAACCTACATTGATATGTGCACATAGCAACCTTCAACTACATATGTATGTCCAGCCTTCGCTAATGGTTGCAGTATGTCCCTTGCCCTATGCACATCTTCATATACATATAGATACAGACTGCTGACACATATGGAGGGTTCACAGTATGTAGATTATTAGATTATGTAGTTTACATTATCTTTGTCTCTAACAGCTTTTTTTGTTTGGCTGGCTGGCTGGATGCCTGGCTGCCTGGTTGGCTGGCTGGCAGGCTGCCTGGATGGCTGGCTGGCTTGCTTGCTGGCTTGCTTGCTGGCTTGAGAATTTATATTGCCAAGTCGCTGCTTACAGCGACAAGTTACAACAGACTAAACATCGTAAACTTCAGCGAGATCATCAAGATTTTGCCACGGGTCAGGTCTTTGTATGGTCGAGGAATGATAATAGAAAAAATGTGATGTTACACAATCAAATTTCATCTGTTATTGAGCATATTGAACCATTAACACAACACACCGATTCCCCTTTAAGTGCTACAATGGCAATGAATACCACGGAACGTGTGATTACATCACAGTCAGATACCACAGATTCAGTAGCCAGTACGAGGATAGGCACACCTCCACCTAACCAACAAGCAATGGCGATGAGACAGAGAACGAACAATATGGGAGCTAAACCGAAGACTACTAATGGCAATATGGAACGTTTTTTTTTGCCATTTCCCATCCAATTGCGGATGACTTCGAGAAGCAGGTCTAGCAGTCATGGCTGCAGGAAGAGGAAATATTCAGGCGAGAATTTCGAATGAAGAAAATGAATGAAAGACTGAAAGACTTGGTCTTTAATTTTTCCAGGTTTGAACTTTCACTTACTGATTCTTTACTTTTAAATAAAGGATTAACTTATATTCCTTCTCAGACCAGTAACTTGAGCGAAATACTAATGGACTTGAGACTGTTTGGATGCTCTTTACCTCTGAAATTACTCTTTTTCCACAGGTGAACCAGATAATTATAAAGAGAATACTAGTTATGTTATTAAAAGAAAGAGAAATTTTACACCTGTATTACCTACTAATATAGATTGTTTTGTGAAAATGTGTGAAAATGATTTTTATACTTACTTCTTAGGGTCTGAACATAAATCCACATTTCATAACATAAGTAAAGATGAATGGAATTCTATACATGCTTTAAGCGATAATGTTGAACTGACAATAAAACCTGCAGATAAGGGAGGGGGGATTGTGCTGCTGAATACTAAAGACTACAATGATACAATGCTTGAAATGTTAGAGGATGCTGAGACTTACATGGAAATTAATTATGAGAAATTAGATGAAGTAATAAAAGAGATATATAATGATCTCTGTGATTTCCTTATGTGTAGACAAATTGATCATGAACTATATTTGTACTTTTTAGTAGAACATCCATGTATCCCTTATATAAAGGGCCTACCCAAAGTACACAAAAATACCTTTCCGTTGCCAATGCGACCGATAGTAGTAGGCAATGGATGGGTAACAGAAACAATTTCTTTATTTTTGGAAAATAAATTGAGTCCACTGATTCAGAAGATACCCTCTATATTAAGGGACACATATCAACTTCTTGACACATTGAATTAATCGTTTAGTAATGGTTTACCTGAAGCCTGTTTGTTAGTTACATTGGATGTTAAGAATTTATTTACCTCTATCCCAAACAATTATGGCTTAGAAGCAATTAGGGAAATATTAAATGGCAATACAGATTTTACCACTGATGAACAAATATTACTCAGTGCTTTGTTAGATATAGTTCTATCTAATAATATATTTACATTTAACAACAGATTGTATTTGCAGAGATGGGGGGTAGCCATGGGGACCCCCATGTGCAAATACATATGCCAATTTGGTTGTATATCATTGGGAAAAATCATTTCTTTTTAACAGCATATATTATACAAAGATATTATTATATAAAAGGTTTGTAGATGATATATTACTTTTTTGGAATGGGACTTTAAATGACTTAACTGAATTTATTCAGTATTTAGAATCTACTACTGAGTTCTTTAGATTCACTATGGAATTTTCCAATTATACCATAAATTTTCTAGATATTACCATCAAAAAAAGACATTCTGGGCCATTTAAGTACATCTTTATATAGAAAATCACATTGGAAGAACACCTTACTTCATTTTAATAGCATGCATCCGAGATTCACATTCCACAACATTGTTAAGAGTCAGTTCATCAGGCTTACTAGACTCTGTCAAGATCCATTGATACTAAAAGAACAAGTAGATTTATTAGAAGAGTTATTTCTGGAAAGGGGCTATAACCATGAGGCAGTTAGAGCCACCAATAATTTAATACTTAATGGTAAGTCAGAGGTTAATCAATGGAACTCCAGACATCATAAAAGATTAGATAAATTTAATAAAGAACCCAAGGTGACCTTTATCACCAGATTTACTAATGACAAAAAAGCCATTATCAGGATTATATCTGACAATTGGCATGTACTTACAACTGATACGGCTATAAAGAAGATAGTAGGAACTAGACTGAGTTTTACTTCCAGAAATAGTAAGAATTTAAAAAGGTTACTCTGTACTGAACATAATTATCCAGAAGTTAGGCACTTCAGATCATTTAAGAAGTTTGGCACTTTTGCATGTGGCAAATGTAACATGTGTAATATGATTTCAAAAGAACAAATTTTTATACATCCTATTTTGAAATACAAATTTGAACCCAGGTTTTTTGCTTCATGCAATGACACAAACTTTATATATTTAGCAAACTGTGGACAATGTCATGCTTTTTATACAGGCATGGCCACTAGGAGACTGAAAGATAGGATATATAATCATACCTATGACATCAAGAAATTAGATCAGAGAAATGCCTTAGCAAAACATTTGTCTCATAAAGGTCATAATTTTAAATTTAGGGTACTTCAAATAATACCCCTTAATAAGAGAAGGGGTAACAACATCATTGATTTAGAAACTATCGAATTAAAATGGATTTTAAAATTAAGAGCACATCACGACCCTGGTCTTAATCAGCTCATCAGTATAAAACCTTTGCTTGAAGCACGGAAATTTAAATGAGTAAGATCTTTCAGATATATTCATTGCATTTCAATTTGCACATCTTTTAGAACACATTTCACATATTTCATGTTTTAATATTTATTTCATTTTGATTTCATTGTTTTATTGTATGTCTGCTTTTATTTTTGATACATTACATTCTATGTACTAAGCCTTATGGCAGCTAACAGAACGTTTTTATACATAGTGGTTTGAAGGCTGAATTGTGGACTTGAACTGAAGCTACATTTGATATTCAATAAGTCTTGCTTCAAATTACCAAGATACACGTTCAATTGTGTAATGATGATTTAATCAATTGATTGATTGATGCTGTAGGTTTTTAATGAATTTGAATGTATAAAAAGCTAGAGTTTAAGTAACGAAAATAGATCTGAAGAAGCGTACCCTGGGAGTATGCGAAAGCGCTCATCTTCTTTAATAAACTTGGTTCTTATTTTATTACATCGTGGTGGTCCATCTCTGGTTTTTACACAGCTTGTTTCTCCATTTTTACGAAGAGGACCTTTGGGTAGCAGCATTTACTATTTTCTTGGTTGTATATATATATATATATATATACATATATAGATAGATATATTCATATACATACACATCTATAGACATTCATATATATCTGTATATGTGTATGTATCCATATATATCTATATATGTATGTGTCTATTACATCTATATGCATATACATATTCTATCTATCTATCTATATATGTCTATCTATACATACCTCTCTATGTATCTATGTACATATACATATATATATATATAAATGGTTCCCTATCAGAAGCCTGAAACACTATAAGCTTGAAAATCAAAATCCTGAAACCAAAAGCCTGAAAATTCAAAATCCCGAAAACCCAAAATCCTGAAACTCAAAATCCTGAAAATACAAAATGGACATACTGACGTCATTGTGGCTTTGCTATTGTTAGCCCTGTGGTGTTAGGTCATGCGTTGGGTTCAGGTAAGTGTGCTGTTGGTTTTATGTTAGGGTTAGGGGCGGTTTAAGTGAGTTAGGGTTAGGGCGCAGGTTAGGCATGTATGCAATAGTGACAAATATTGGGGTTAGGGGCGGTTTAAGTGAGTTAGGGTTAGGGCGCGGGTCAGGTGAGTGTGCGATATTGACAGACCTTAGGGTTAGGGTTAGGGTCAGGGTCAGTTGGTAGATATTAGTGTCTTTATAGTGACATATTAGCATTATTTGTGTTTTCAGGATTTTGAGTTTCAGGATTTTGGGTTTTCGGGATTTTGAATTTTCAGGCTTTTGGTTTCAGGATTTTGATTTTCAAGCTTATAGTGTTTCAGGCTTCTGATAGGGAACCATATATATATATATATATATATATATATATATATATATATATATATATATATGTGTGTATATATATATATATATATATACATACACATACACACACACATACTTATAAACATCCATTGCTGTACAACTACATGCACATCTTGGCACATAGAATGCCCACCTTTCATGGTGGTGTGTCACTTCTGTAACAGTTGTGAGACATACCATTCTGTAATGATATTGCCCAGTGTTATGCAGAATGCATTATGCTGTCCTCAGGCCGTATAGCTGTAGCAGGCCTCACTGGCTCAGTCTCACAGAAGTTCACCACCACATGACATATACCTGCACCGCATGCTGTTTTCAATGCCACACACTACAACCTACATTGATATGTACACATAGCAACCTTGAACTACATATGTATGTCCAGCCTTCGCTAATGGTTGCAGTATGTCCCTTGCCCTATGCACATCTTCATATACATATAGATACAGACTGCTGACACATATGGAGGGTTCACAGTATGCAGATTATTAGATTATGTAGTTTACATTACCTTTGTCTCTAACAGCTTTTTTCGTTTGGCTGGCTTGCTGGCTGGATGCCTGGCTGCCTCGTTGGCTGGCTGGTGGGCTGCCTGGATGGCTAGCTGGCTTGCTTGCTGGCTTGCTAGCTTGCTTGCTGGCTTGCTTGCTTGCTGCCTTGCTTTTTTTTGGGGGGGTCTCTGTCTCTGTCTGTCTGTCTATCTCTCTCTCTCTCCCTCCGGTCGCTGCAATGAAATTATTGCATGTGTGGACTGGCAGTACAGGCTGCTTTTGTAGGTATCTGCACATGTGCATGTGATGGCCTCTGCACCAATTGGTGGCCAGCATTTACTAATTGCATGCTGCCTGCTGTGTGGTAATTGCAGTTCTCACTTTGATTTCAGGACACTGCTATAAAATGTTAGGTTAGGTAGGTGTAGGCCTTTCAGTTTTGCAAGGTGGGGACCATGCTGGTTTGCTGTGGATACTGTTGTGTCAGTCAGAAGGTTGGTATGTCTCTCATATCTAAGACTGTGTTGTAGCAACTGAAATGCATGTTGTACTGAAACCTGACTGTTGCTTCTTCCAGTTCATTCTTCTCAGTGTGTATGTTAACTCACACCTGCTAATTCTAACACTTTTTACATGGGAGTATGTACTTTCCTGTGGGACTTGTAGATTAACTGGTATACAACTGTAGCTCTTGCAATGTGTTGCTATGGCTTCACTATTTTCCCTTTACATTCACTACTTGAAAGCCTGATATTTCTCTTTACTGGAATGTGTTGCTATGGCTTTCCTATTTTCCATTTACATTCACTCCTTGTAATGCATGATATATTTCTTTCAGCAGTAAATTCTTATGTGTTTGCTGTGGTTTGGTGGCACTGCATGCAGTCTGGTGAGGCCAAGGTCTGGGGGTTTGACACTTGCAAGGGAATCTTATTTTGCTGCTGAGCAGTAGTAGGGCCTTGTATTTTGTACTAATAGTTATGAATATCAGGCACATGCAGTGCTTGTGAACTGCTATACTGTCCTTAGTTTGTTAGATGGCTATATCCTTTGATATTTTTGTGTTGTACTTCTAAATTAGGGTGTGCTTGTGGAAGTAATTCTACAGCTATTTACAGAGTGTGTAACAGCAGACAGGCTGATATGCTGGTGTGTTTCTGACACTTGCAGGCCTCAGATACTCTCAGGTATATATTTGAGCAGCCTCAGGGAAAGGTACATATCAGTGGGATACACCCGTGATATATTTCAGATATTCTGCAGTTGTGACTGTGGGTACTGTGTGTGTTTTGAGCATATGTATTACTACACCATTTCTGGCATGCAAGTAGTGTCTACTTTAACTTATTGATGGTGAACATTACGTGGGATTCCTCACCTTTCTGCTTGCTGTTAGTACATTTCACAGGGAGTCAGTGGGGTACAGGTAACATTTTTGACAAATCAAGGACATCCCTGTAAATTAGTCACAGTTGGGATGTCTGGCCTCATACCTATTCAAATATGGTGGTGTTTATCCTGCTCTGATACTGTGTGTGGTTTGTAAGGTGCTACTGTAACATTATTACCTACTAGCATGGCTATTTTTGTTATCCCACTCATGTAATGCAATTCCACAAGAATTGCCACTAAACATACAGGGAACAAGCTTTGTGTACTGGCCTTCCTATATTCCCTTTACATTCACTCCTTGTATTTCATGATATATTTCTTTCAGCAGCATGTTCTTGTATATCTGATGTGGCTCAGTGGTAATTCATGCAGACTAGTGTTTCCGGGTTTTGAGACTGACAGGGGTATTTTATTTTGCTGATGAGCAGACTACAGGCCTTGTCATACAGAGTGACAAAGGCACTTTTAAGCAGTTGTAAGTGGGTTTGCGCTGGTTTGCGTGATGCTCACGCATGCACACAGTTGTTTAGCTATGCGCACACTTGCTTAGCTAAGCGCACACAAGCGCACACCCGCTGACTACTGCTTAAAAGTGCTTACTCTCGCTAACACCTGCGCTAATTTCTTTTAAAGAAAAGAAAATGGGGAGATAGGAAAGCGGTGAAAAAGGGGGCACAAAGAGGGTAGGACAATAGGAAAACAAGCTCAGGATTTGCAGAAAGGATGTAATGAAGGCCCATAGCTGCCCATTTCTTTATCAGCAACAGCTGTGCATATGTGTGTAATTTGGTGTGAAATTTGAAACCTTCCACCCCTGAGAGAGGGGTGAGGACAACAAAATATGTTGTACAGCCAATTTTAATTATCAGTTGACATGTCCAGCAGACATGTCTGCAAAATGGGCAGCTATGTATGGGGCGTAATTTTTTTGTGGGAACAGAATGCCCTTTTTTCATTTTTTTTTTTCAGGTGAGAATGGAATGTGAGGTACAGGAAGTAAGTATATTTGGGGAGGTAGGTTGGGGAGGTTAACAGACAAGACAAACAAGACGCATACAGGAGCACAATTGAAGGGGATGGATGTTTGGATATCACGAGCCCATGAGCCCACAGATGGCAACAGTGGAACTGAGATCCCCACCCATGGGCAGTTACCACTGCGTCTTCACTGCCCAGGATGGGGCTGTGCTGGGGGCTGCATAGGATGGGCAGGCACACCCATGAGTTGTGCCACTCTTGCCTCAAGCTGGCATAGGGGATCAAGCACAGAACGCCTGATCTCGCTACGCACCACAGACCGGAGACTATGGAGGGTGAGTGGACATTCTCGTCCGGCCACGCTTGCAGAGGGGGGACGAGCCCCATCCCCTGCAGCGCTTTCACCCGAAGGTGGCACAGGGCCACCAGAGGAGGTTCCGGCCTGAGCACTGGTGCCAGATGCACTCGCCAGCTGAGGTGGGAGAGGTGGGTCCGCTGGAACCCACCTTCCCTGTTGTCCTATGTTTATCAGTATTTTATGACATTTTGGGTTAGTAACAAACAACACCATTCAAAATTAGTTGTAACAACATGCATCAGTATTCCCATTAACCAAACACCCATGAATTCCGAACATTGAACAGCAAGCATAACACATGCATATTTAGAACAACAGTACACATTTCAACAGCATGCAGGATTGATTGGTGGCAACAGGCCATTAGGTTTGGATATGTGAACAGGGCACATGCATCAATGTACATGCAGATATGTATGAACCAACAGGACAAATGTCCATGGGAATTAATTGTGTATACACATACCCAGTTTGGTGTGGAATGGCATCATTTGTGAAAATAGGGTAGGGTGACGAAATATTACATTAACAACTTAAACTATTTATACATATGCTGTGCATTCCTAGTAGGTGCAGATATATATCCCCTACATGTATTAGTACAGTTTCCTATATGTAACCTTAGGAATGTTGGTGATGGGAATGTTACTGCTACATTAATATACATTCCATTTTTATTCATACATGTTCATATCTGGCTGTGTTCAGGTACAGCATCCTGCTACATTTGATTTATATGGCTCTAGACAACTGTGGATGTTCAGTATTTCATACAACCATACTATCTCCATATTGTAAGGGTACAGCAACATATCCACATTGTGGGACAGACACATTCCAGGTTCAGTACTTTATTACACACATTTCACTCTTTGGTTGTGGCTGTCTCATTCATTTCATTATGTACTCACTGCAGTATAACTTTATTCCAGACTTATTACAGCTTTCTTGGTAGATTTATACCCTCTTTCTCACACTCTCACTTGTTTTCTTTTTACATTTCAGGATGGTACTTAATTCTAGGCGTTATTAACATTTTTTACTGGGTTACAGCAATCCTTTCCAACTGACTCACTTATTTCATATGGCAGATTTTAAAAGGGATGTATTTGACACATGTCTATCCTTTGTTGATTGATTACCACTCATTTTCAGGCTGAAGCAGTTATCTGATATTACAATACAGGCGGAGACTCTATTTGAGACTTGTTTAATGTTTATTTCTGGATTACAGGCTGCATCACTTATCTAATCTTACAGTACTAGCAGAATCTTTCTTCTAGGCTTATTTGAACTTTATTAATATGTAACAACACTGAACTCTTTTACAAGCTGTCTCACTTATATTCTATAACAATTCCAGCAAAATAATTACTAACCTGCCTAGTGGCGCAACCTCACCAGCCTATCAGCATAGGCTCGCTGATTCATGGAACGGACACCTGCAGCTGTAATATAAATGTTGTAATATTGGAACATACATCTCCATACTATAGGCTAGGATAATTTCTTACATACTTAATTATATGGATACTTACTCAGTAGTGGGGCGTTGGGCATTTGCCGGGCCTCCTGGATCCAACGGTTCAGTTGGTCCTGCTTACATCTCTTCAGGTCCGCATGGTGGTGACAGACCTGTTCACCAGTCCTTGGAATGCCTGTGGCACTGGTGAGATCATGTGCCAACCGGTTCCATGCCTCTGCCTTGTATGCACCCCAGTGAACCTGGCCCTGCATGAATTGTGCCTCATGATTTAGACTAGAAGCCAAACCATATATTTTGGCTCCTCAACACCCCACCTCTGTGCTCTAAAGCGACTTCCCTCTCCTGCACCTGCCATCCTGACTGCAAATGGGTACCACAATCAGTTATGCTGTGTATTCCCGCCTATGGGACTTATATATGCCCGTTTTCCCGCACTTATCTGTGATTGGCCATTTTGGATATTTATCAGCTTAAAAAAACCTGCTTTGTCATGCTTCTATTTCCATTCATTCCTATATATATATATGCTAATACTGCATTTCTCAGTACAACTGTCATGGCTTAGTGGTTCAGTACTTTGACTATGGTGCACAGTAACCTGGGTTTGAGCCTGGGCATTGTTTTTTTTTATTTTACTACTGTCTAGACAGGCTAGGAGGTGTGTCTGTGCAAAGGCAGCTTTGAGACAGCTTTCTCAATGTTGCCCACCAGTAAGCTGGTTGGCACGCTGCACAGCTCCGCACAAACGGCTTACTCTGGGTAACACGTTATTTGGCTATGAGCACTCATATTACACTGTGTGAAGCGTTGCTCAACTACAGGCACTCATTTTAAGCGTGTTAAAGTGCTGCTCAAATCCGGGCACTCATATTACACCTGTTAAACCGCTGCTCATCTGAGGGCAGTCATATTAAGCTTGTTACAGCGCTGCTCACCTATGGGCACTCATATTAAGCTTCTTGAAGCCTTGCTCAGCTATGGGCACATAATCTTTCTTTTATATTTTATTGTGTCAGATTTATTCAAAAATACATGGCCCATTTCATTACATTTTACTTAAATTATAGTTTTATATATATATATATATATATATATATATATATATATATATATATATATATATATATATATATATATATATATATATATATATATATATATATATACATATATATATATATACATATGTCAGGGGATTGTTTCATGCTTATTTAACTAAAAATAGAAAATGATGTTGTGGGGGCTCGAACCTTGACTACTTCCTCTTTGGCCAACGTCTCTACCACTACACTATTGCTACTTGGCTTAATTTGCATATTTAGATCTTATATGCTTTTCACTGTCTGCTAACTGTGGCTGAGCGGAGGGCATACCCACGCAAATGAGCGCAACTACGGGCAAACATTTTGGAAATTAAAAAAAATTAAACTGTTATGTTTACATTTTACATTACAGTTGGGTTTATAGTCTGTGGGGGCATGTGTGGTGTTGTGTTCCTTCACATTTCTGCGGACTCGCTCGTGGGAGTTTACTTTCAGGACTCTGACTCTTCTGGGTGCGTGTCCCTTTGCAGAACTCAGCATTTGGACACGCCCCCTACTTTCATACACGGACTGTGTTAACCTAGGTTATGATTCAGCATGCCCTCATGAATATGCATGGCATGCTGACGTCATACCGTTAGACTGCAGCCTCCGTGTAAGACATATTAACTCTTATACGGAGGTTTCGTGAATCCTGCCCATGATTTTTTTCCCAAGGTTATGTGTTTCAGTCTTTGTGGACCTATGTTTTGTCAGTGTTTTTGCACTTTGATATTTCAAAGTACACACACACACACATGTGTATGTATATATATATATATATATATATATATATATATATATATATATATATATATACACCACACACACACAAACACATATATACATACATATGAATATTTCAAGCTTGGGCAATTATGTCCTTGTAGCCTGCCATTATACCAAAACAGTTTTTTCCATAATAAGTGTCCAGGCTGTTCTTTAAAATATCTAAACTATTGCTTATTTTAATATAATTTGGTAGCCTGTTCCATACATCAGCTGCTGTCTCAGAGAACCAATAAGTACACTTCTCATTCCTACAGACTCTTCTACAAGGGTTGTGTGATGCTTCTCTCTTATTTTTGATAACTCCATTGTCTCTAAATGCTCTATATACCTAAATAACACTATCCCTTAATTATCAATATGAGACACTGTACAATTTCATATATTTTAGTTTTTCATAATAACTTAAATTTTTACACTCATGGATGCCCTTGGTATATCTCCACTGTACTCTTTCCAGTTTACTCATGCTTCTTTTCTTATACGATTTCCATATTGTCATTCCATACTCAGATTTGGGTATAATGTAACAAAACATGGCTTCATTATTACATTAATTGATGTAATTATTTTTTTAGAATAAGATGTTTGATAAGACTATGATCTTGTCACTTTAAGAAAATGTTTGAATTCAGTTTTTGGCACCTTTTTTACTATATAAGGAGTTGATATCAGTGATGCATTATGGTCTGATGAAGCCCTGTTGAGTGAACACACTTACCGGATTTATCTGTTTGTTTCAACAAAAGACTTACACTAGATGGAATTGCTGCCTTTGGATGTGTTTTAAAACTTACCAGCTGTGTTTCATTCTGATACCTGATTTTTGCTGTTTTACCACTTGGACTGTGAGGGGAGTGCAGAGCGTTTACTATTTGTGAGTTTTTGTTTTGGTTTGAAATTACATTATTTCTGATTTCCTAGACATTATAATTTTTTATACAACCTATAATTCTGTAAATATCATTAATTAATCAGTTGATAACAGTAGAAAATTTCAAAGCTGGATCTGCCCATATACGCAGGTCCTTAAATTAATATACAGTTTGAATTACTGTGTGCTGTCATAAATATTCATCTTTCAATTTATGTCTCCCAAATCTCCCGTGCCTAGTTTTTGACGTATTTGTTAGCATATTATTCTCCTGTGCCCAAATGGTCAAATTAGTCAAGTTATGTTGTAGACATGCCCTATCTGTAACACATGTAATCAGTTTACTCAACTTAACATCATCTACATACAGACTGTAGAGCACCTCAGATGAAAAGGATACATCTGGGAGATACACTCTAAACAAATATAAGCCTAGGTCAGAGCCCTATGGGACACCCAAACTGTAACCAAGAATGTCATCTGCTTAAGTGCTGTATATTTTCTATGTGGTATTTGTAGGCTATGTAGCTATCCATATTCTCAAGAGTTTATCAATACCTAGTTGTTCTAATTTATCGATCATTTTTGTGTCTGACCCTATTAAATGCTGATGTTATATGTGTATAAATTATATCACGCCACAATTTTTCATTCATAGCTGTTATTATATTGTTATAGACCATCATGTTACAGGTGGTAATAGATCTATTTTCAACATATGCATGCAGATGTATGGTTTTAGGTCCCAACCTTTCCAATTCTCACAATAACCTATCCAGTGTTACCTTCTTAATTATTTTCCAAAACATGAAAGTAGGCTTAAGGGTCTATATGACTCTGAGTTTGTCCTATCCCCCCTTTCCCTTAAAGATAGGTTTAACAAGTGCATGTCTTCAGTCTTGAGGAATCTCGCTATATTTATATGACCTAATTGATAATATATATATAATGGTATTATAAGTTCATTCCAAAGTGTTCTCAGGTCATTATTACTAGTTATATATCTATAATTTGTTGTGTCCAAGAATAGATTTTAAAATCTACATAGAGTTTATCAATTTGTATGTCTTTAATCCTTCCACATCTAACATGTCTAGAAAATATTTTCCTATTATGCTTAATATTTTTATATAAATTATTTTTAAATGTTTCTTGGTCTTGTCTTGCACTATGTTTAATTTGACTGTCCTGCTTTTCCATTTCAGTTTTCAAAGTTATAGTTTGAGATCTTTTCCGTTTCTTATATTTTTTTGTGTCTTACCTTAATCAAGTATCTTGTTTTTATGTTTTTTATGGAAAGAAATTCTCTTGACATTATGTGCCTAGTCTGGCGTAACTACGTTAGAAGCGCCCTGAGGCAAACTTTTCCTAGGCACCCCAACACCCCCCCGGAACCCAAGCCATCGAGATGACCGAAGCCAAAGAAATCACATATAGGCATGTTCATTTGACCTATGGCAGTGGCATAAAACACTGAAATCTGGAGACGTGCTATTTCAGCAAAAAGTAAAAAAAAACAATTATAAAACAGTACATTATATAGATACCAGAATGTGAATTGTACCTCCATTGTTCAATCCTACTCCTAGAATGACTTCTTGCAGGCTTTGTTATCAGCAAAACAATCAATGATCTTGTCAGTGTCCACGTCTTCCAGGTGTCGGCTCTCAATCGACAGAATGGCTAAAGAACTAAGTCGAACCACAGACATTGTACTACACAAGAATGTCTTTATCAACTTCAACTTCGAAAAACTTCTTTCAGCACTGGCAACTGTCACAGGAAGTGTCAGATACAGCAAACAAGCAGTGATTATATCCGGAAAGCTGGAAGATGATTCTGTATGAGTTATCAAGATGAATTCGGCCAAGTCCTTGATAGATTTCAGCGCTGACAATGTGACACTGAAAGTCATTTTGAGCAGGAGCAGTTGGTCAGACAGCTCATATGAAATGTCATCCGAGTACTCCGTGATCAGACTCTTTGACATCTTCAGCAGTTCGTCATCATTTGTTTCAGTAATTGTCATAGATTTCAAGCATGTGAAGACTTGGTCAGTATCTCGCAGTGACTTGAATCGTGTTGTTGTCTGGACAATGGCGTAGTCGATGATTCTGTTGAATACTTCGACCTTATAGCGCTGTTCTGCTGATTCCAGTCTGCAGTCATTTGAAAGTTCATCGTGAAACTTCTTGGCATGAGAAACCCTCTGTGAACTGTCAAACTTGGATGGCATGCCCCAACTTTGAGCTAGCTCCTTGGCCGAGAACAAAACGGTCTCCCAGTTGTTGTGAAGTTCACTCAGGTCCTTCAGTAGTGATTCCAACAGAATGCAAACAGTTGTGACATCGGATTGTTGTGACTGCATTTTCTTGGATATAATGTCTAGTGGTCCCAGAATGCGCGACAGTAAAACAATGTTCATCATTGACGAAAAGCATTAAAAATATTTCTTCAGCGACGATGCCTCGCCTTTCTCATTACTGTCCTTGCCAGTCAGTGACAACACAGTCAACAATTTCATCATGTTGACAAACCGGCTGCAAAGAGCTATCAAGGCTTGATTCCGTGATGACCAACGTGTAGGACAAAGTTGCTTTAATGTAATTGAGCAGCAGCTACTATCTTTCTGTAAGCGATTCCATCTGCTAATAGCACTGAGGAATATATACAGCTTTTCCAGCATGTCAAAAAAGTTCCGAATGTCCTTCACTTTCTTAACAGCATCATTTATGACTAAATTTAATGCATGAGCACTGCAGTGAACATAACAGGCCTTTGGTGCTTTATGCTTCATTAAAGACTGGACACCCTTGTAAGCACCACTCATGTTGACGGCTCCGTCATATGCTTGACCGCGAATCTTCTTCAGGTCAGTGACACTTTCAATTTCCTTTATAATTACGGATGCCAAATCTTGACCCTTCTGGCTTTCAACATCGGTGAACCCCAAGAATGATTCCTGGATATGCCAGCTTACCGGCCTCCCTTCGTCATTCTTTTTGGCAGTCACATACCGAAATATTTTGCTCAACTGATCCATCTTTGAACAATCCACTGTTGTATCCATTATAAGAGATACAAACAGTGCGTCGGCCATTTCGTCTATGATCTGCTGCTTTACCTCTCTTGCCAGAATGTAAATGATTTCATTTTGAATCGACCCGCTCAAGTACTTGGAGGTTCCTTTTGGCTGCTTCAGCAAGTTTTCCAAAACAGGATCGTACTTGGCAATTAAGTGAATGAATTCCAGGAAACATCCTCATGAGCTGGGCCTGTCATCATCGGTGTAGCTGTCATTTTCACGGTGACCTCAAAATGCGATGTTGCATTTTGACATGGTAATGATCAGATTCACTACGCGATCCAGAACACAGCGTCAGTACTTATGGTCTTGCATAATCTGTTTGTCGGTCAGGACATCAACTGTGACATTGTTCTTCCAATTAGTAAAAATCTGAAAAGCTTTTGCGTGGGTCACTGAATTTTCGTGTATCTGTATGGAACACGACAAATTCTTCCAGTTACAAGTACTGTCAGTCCATGAATCACCAGTTCTTATCGGTGATGCAAACAGCCAACATGGAATGCAGTAGCACTTGTCACCAGCCATGCTGTAGGACAACCATGTTCTTCTGAAACTCAAGCCAGACTTCATTTTGCGTGTGTAGAAACGTTCCTGGAAGCTGCGGCCTTTATTAAGACCTTCTGCCTGTTTCGGGAATGGACCAGGCGGCTGCAATGCACCACCCATCACAACAAATCTTTTTTCAAAAGCGCTTAATGTCTTGCTTCCAAAATATGCTCGGTCAGCAGAGGGCAGTAGCAATTCTGTCGATGCACTTGATTCTGGTAGTTGAGCCTCATGTTTAGGAAAATTCTGTTCATTCAAGGCATCATCGGATTCGGAGTCAGTACTGGCATTCTTCTGATCATCCAATGGCTGCCGAATATCTTTGTTCGTTATCCCTTGTCCTTCTTCCCGCTGTTCCAAAGTCACACTACAAGACGCTTGTGGAGCAATAAAGTATGCGCTCAGTTTTGGTACTTTTTTCAGCAGTTCACTTTCTGCAACGTCTTTCTGTCTCTCTCGCTTTCTACGCTGAGCACCACTAAGCTTTTTCTTGCCACCATCACGGGAATTCATACTCATCCTTCTGTCTGGATGCAAAGCAGTCAGAGCAACAAACCACCATGACAAATCAGCTGCTTTGTGAAAGAAAAATACTGTGTTACCACCATACATTTTACTACCAAGGTCCCTGTGCAAAACAGTCAGAGCAACATACCACTATATATATATACCTGAATGAGGAAATCATGTGTCTCATCCGACATTTTCTGTTGTGTAGAGACAGTGATAGTGCACTGTAGAAGAGAAGCTGGATGATGCAAGGTAAGCAGCCCCCCCCCCCCCCCAGATATATACTATGTCACCTCACCTCTGCTCTCTTGTAAATAAAATAATGCAAGGATAATGCAGTTGATGCTATCAGATGCACAAATATCATAAGAAGACTGACCCACATTCAAAGAAAATACATTTTGCCAGTGGCAGATAAATATTGACTCTGGGCTGTCTTCAAAATCATAGGCCCCTTGAACATGAAACATACACATGCTCTTTGATACACCTTCCTGACTGTATTACATTATATTCCTTGTACAATATAGTACAGTTGTTAGAGGGCATTTTAAGTGTATTGTTTTGAACATTTTTCCAGTAAACAATGAAACAAAATGCATACACCAATGATAAAACTGCCCAATTCAGAACATTTCCATCATAAAAAGTCTACTCAACCTTCTATAGTCCACCAGTATCCGTAAATATGCACAATCTCTGAAGTAGTAAAATCCACATTAAAGAAATCTGTAACTAATAAAGAGGTTGCTGCTAGCAAACAACTTTATATGTCATTGTTTCATCTACAAATAAAGTGCCTGTTGCCCTTGAAGAATAAATTGCCTTTGTTGCATGCATTAAAACATAAGCTAGTAATACCACAATAGGGAATGGATAGCAAACTGATAACAGGTTCATAGTTACTAGGTATCTTTGCCAAAAAGGACTGCAGCATCCACCCCCCTTTACAACACAGTACAGTATCAGCAATGCATCTACTTACTGTGGGAGTAGAACCCACAGCCTTCAGCATCAAATATAGCCCCCAAACATTCAGTGAATTCAGTTTTCACCACAGCTCTCAACCTCTTAGCAAAAAACACCCGGACAAAGCCAGTAATGGGGGGAATATAGCCCCCACACATATTCAGTGAATTCAGTTCTTACCATAGCTCTCAACCTTAGCACAAAACCTGGATGAAGCCAATAACAGGGGGAATACAGTCCCAAAGATAGGGATACATTTCAAATATCCATCTTATACACTTAGAAAATTGCTAGAATAAAAGCTTCTGTGTTACCATGCACTTTCTGAAGAATATGAAGTCTGATATTCAAATGAGTGTCATTTTTTTTTTAACATTTGTTAACCAGGAAAGTCTGACTTGGAACAAAAGCTAATTTTTAGCAGAGGCTCAGGGAGAAACACTCCAGACACACACACACACACACACACACACACACACACACACACACACACACCTCTCACTCTGAAATCCCCCCCCCCCACACACACACACACACACACACACACACCTCTCACTGTGAAATCCAGCAGATTCTAGAGCAAGTGCTAGTCACAGGGGTTCAGATTTTAGTGCTACTACTAAGAAACCAGCTAGTTCTAAGGGAAAATTTGAAGAGCAGACTTTCTGGCACCTGGAATAGTTTAACTGTAGCCCTGCAGTGCTGCACAATGTGGAAAATGCGCACACACATATGTTTTTATGCCAGAAAGTTGAAAGGGATAGAAATCCTCCCAAAATGGCTAATAAAATTACAATTTCACAGTTGGAAACCACTCCTCTAGTGTTAGATAGGCAGCACAATGCTCACCACTCCCACTGGTAAGCAGTAGGACTTCCCTCTACCACAGCAAGTTCTGGATAGCTCTGAACACAGAAAATAAAGTATTGAAGCTAGCAAAGCCCAGGATCTGGACTATACTAGCTAGGAAAGGTGGGAAACGAGTAAAGATAGTCCCCGGGATTCATGAACCTTGCGCCAGGCGCCAGCATAGCGTCGGCGTTATAACGCCAAATATGGCTGCTTAGCGATTCAGGTATGAATGAATTCCACGTGCACTACCGGCGTGCGCAGGACCGTCCCCGCCCCCAGCGTAGGTATGCAAAACACACTGTGTGCGGTATTGCACCATGCAAATGAGGGCAATAGCGATCCACGAAGTGGCGCAGGCGTAGCGTAATAACGGCAGTGTAAACCAAAACAAACGGTTTACATTTACCCAAACATACCGGAGGAGTAACGGAAGGCTGTCAAAGTCAGGTATCATATAGGTGCAATATGCCAATGTGGAAAGGCACCGAGAATGTCCAAAGAAAATATGCACAAAATGTAAAAATGACATAAATGGCACGACGTAGAAAGAACAGCAGACCCCGGGATGTGTGCACAGAAGTTGTAAAGCAATGAAATAATATGATAATGTCCGAAAAGAGCATTAGAACACAAATCATCTGCACAGCCACCACACACCATAGTATGTATGTAAAGCTGCAACCCCAGCGCAATGGTTGTCAAGGAGTGGAGGCGGTGTCCGGCACCGTAACCAGGTATTAGTAGTCAATTCCATGCAAATGAGGCAGATAATAGTGAATCGCAAAAACGGCGCCAGCGTAAGGATGGAGCAAACGGAAAGCGGTACTACACCGAGGAGTGGCCTACACCAGATACATGTCAACCACACAGGGTGTGCCACT